>NC_051287.1:474413-506913 GCF_015220745.1 Sebastes umbrosus | reverse complement strand
CATTCATGTTAAATATATATTTAGTATTTCATATATATTGTTATAGTTCTGTGATGAGAACGCGTCTCCAGGAGTCTCCAGGAGTCTCCAGGAGTCTCCAGGATCAGACAGCAACTGTCTGACGTCTCATCAACAGGAAGTCAATCTTCTCTACTCAGACAGCATTAGTGAGTCTCTGAGGCCGTTTATCTCATTACTCTCCAGATGTTAACAGCTGGATCACACTCCCAGTGTTCAGGGGGATCCCAGAGAAACTGACTTATTATTATTTAACAGTTTGGAGGATCCTTCATGGTTTTTCTGAATAAGTTCAGTTCCTGATGAAAACTGAATCTTTCTGTCTTATATCTGATTTAATAATATTTTTGAATATTTTAGTCATTTTTTTCTGATAATTTATTAAAAATGTTATGATATTTTACTGATATTTCTTCAGATATTTTACTAAGGTGTTTTTTTAGGATATTTAAAAAAAATTGTCTGATGCTTCACTATTATGTTTCTGCTATTTTACGAATATTTTTCGAATATTTTAATCATTTTTTTCTGATAATTTACTAATGTTTTTTTTTTTTTAAGGATATTTTACTGATACTTTACAAATATTTGTGTGATATTTTAAGAATATCTTTCGAAGATTAAAGCTCACACAACTCGGACCTTAATGAACCCTTCGTCTCCTGAGCAGTACTACTACTAATAATGATAATAATAATGATGATAATAATAATAATAGTGCGTCAGAACTCAGCAGAATATCTCCTCAGTTTGAGCTTTAATCCTGCCAGACGTTGGTACAGTACCTGGATCCCTGACTCTGGATCCCTGACTCTGGATCCCTGACTCTGGATCCCTGACTCTGGATCCCTGACTCTGGATCCCTGACTCAGGATCCCTGACTCAGGATCCCTGACTCTGGATCCCTGACTCAGGATCCCTGACTCTGGATCCCTGACTCTGGATCCCTGACTCTGGATCCTGGACTCAGACTGTGTGTTCGTCCTGCTGAGTGAGCAGAGTTATTCCTGCTGTGTTTCTTCGGCTGTGGTAGTAGTAGTAGTAGTAGAAGTAGAAGTAGAAGTAGAAGTAGAAGTAGGCCACAGCACATTCCTGAGGATCGCGGCTGTCTGTCGGTGCAGCTGCTGATCACTGAGGATTAATGTGATCTGAGGTCTGACTGTTATTCAGCCTCATATCCTGCTGTTATCTCTCCATCTCTCTGGGCTCATGGGGTTCTGAGGTTCTGATGCTGAGCGGCGCTGACTGAACGCTGGTTCAATAGAAAAGTCTAAAACAACATTAAGGTGCAAATCCAAATATGTAGAATGAGGTGTAATGCAGCCTGCAGCCTGCAGGGAACCCACACCAGACCTCCACACCAGACCTCCACATCAGACCTCCACACCAGACCTCCACACCAGACCTCCACACCAGACCTCCACATCAGACCTCCCCATCAGACCTCCACACCAGACCTCCACACCAGACCTCCACATCAGACCTCCACACCAGACCTCCACATCAGACCTCCACATCAGACCTCCACACCAGACCTCCACATCAGACCTCCACATCAGACCTCCACACCAGACCTCCACATCAGACCTCCACATCAGACCTCCACACCAGACCTCCACATCAGACCTCCACATCAGACCTCCACACCAGACCTCCACATCAGACCTCCACATCAGACCTCCACACCAGACCTCCACATCAGACCTCCACATCAGACCTCCACATCAGACCTCCACATCAGACCTCCACATCAGACCTCCACACCAGACCTCCACATCAGACCTCCACACCAGACCTCCACATCAGACCTCCACATCAGACCTCCACATCAGACCTCCACATCAGACCTCCACATCAGACCTCCACACCAGACCTCCACATCAGACCTCCACATCAGACCTGCTGTTGTTGTTGATCAGTCGACACACAGCTGATGATGGAAGAAGCATCAAGTGACTGTTGGTCTGTTTCTGACTCCACACAGTTAATCCTCATTCAGTAGATCATTCTACTGCTGGAGCTCTGCAGCTCCTCTCAACACCTTCAAATCCTCCTGCTGTCAGCTGACTCATTCAGAGTATTCTACTGCAGTACTACTGATATATAAATACTGATTCATTCAGAGTATTCTACTACTGCAGTACTACTTACTGTGTATATGAATCCTGCAGCAGTCAGTGAGCTCGTCCTCTGAGGACTATTAGTAGAGCAGAGCTCTGGTTTCTGTCTCAAAGGTCATTCAGGACCTCAGGAGTCTCACATCTGTTGGTGCCAATAACAAACTTTATATTATTCATATTTACATTTATTTACTACTTTAAACTATCCAGATTCTATAACTGTAGTAACTGGAGACTAAACTTTATGTTTCTACTCCTCAGAGATCATAAACCCTTTAATTTAATATAATATAATATAATATTATAATATAATATAATAATATAATATAATATAATAATATAATATAATAATATAATATAATATAATATAATATAATAATATAATATTATAATATAATATAATAATATAATATAATATTATAATATAATAATATAATATAATATTATAATATAATAATATAATATTATAATATAATAATATAATATAATAATATAATATAATATTATAATATAATAATATAATATAATATAATAATATAATATAATAATATAATATAATATAATATTATAATATAATATAATATAATAATATAATATAATATAATATAATATAATAATATAATATTATAATATAATAATATAATATTATAATATAATAATATAATATAATAATATAATATAATAATATAATATAATATAATATTATAATATAATAATATAATATAATATAATAATATAATATAATAATATAATATAATATAATATTATAATATAATAATATAATATAATAATATAATATAATAATATAATATAATAATGACTGGTTGATAAATGTAGAGGTTATAGTGCTTTCTGTCGTCCGTTCACTAGTAGAGGGTTACAGGACCGTCTGACGGGTCCAATATGGCGCCACGTTGACGTATCGCTGCTACGGGCTGAAGCGTCCAATGAGACGTCTAACATACTGTATGTCTATGTACTGTATCTGTCTGTGGGAGGGATTAGCTGTTAACAGTTATTATTCTTATTCTTATGATGAGGTCATCAGGAGGGTTGACGTTAGCTCTGGATGTTTACATGCTGGTATACCAGGCGGGCGTAGCCCAGTGCATCATGGGAGCAGCAGCAGCTTTACAGCAGCAGAGCTCTCGGTGGTCGACGGACGAGGATTAGACTTTAAGCTGATTCCAGCTCACATTATGATCTTTTGTTCTCTGGTTATCAGCTGACTCTCTGTGTGTGTGGTCATGTGACCAGGAGTCTCTGTGGTCATGTGACCAGGAGACTCCCTCGTCATCAACATGGCGTCCGTCTGCAGACCGCCGCCTCTCTTTATTCTCCTGCAGCTCCTGGACGGAGACAGATTACTATTTTAGGTTTGAAGATTGTAAATATTTAAAGAGCAGAAGTGAAGCAGGATGAGTGACGCTGCAGGGAGGAGGAAGACATGATGATGCTCCTCAGTAGAACTCTTTATATTCACGGGGATATGAACACAGTCCTCTACCTGTTGCTTTATAACGACACTAACTTAACGCTTTAACGCAACTTGTGATTCTTTAGGTTGTAGCGGCTCAGTTTTAAAGCTAGAGCATGAGCTCGTCTTTATTTATTTAATCAACTTTCTTTAATGAATATAACTCGTCAGGGTTTTGACCGCAGTGAAAATTTTGTTTTTGAAATGCTAAACGCCAACAAATATGGATTGAATCTGAATATTTTGTTGGATAACAACATGTGAATTTTGGAAATGATTACATTGATCTTTGTTCAATATATTTCAAAATAAAACACCCTGGAGTTACTGGAAATGTTTGGATTAGGACTGTGACAGTTAACGTGATAATAACGCGTTAACGCAAATTTGTTTTAACACCACTAATTTCTTTAACGCAACTTGTGATTTTTTTAGTTTGTAGCGGCTCAGTTTTAAAGCATGAGTTAGTCTTTATTTATTAAATCAACCTTCTTTAATGAATATAACTCGTCAGCGCGTGCCTCCCTTTGTTTGTGAGAGCAAACAGTTTTTAAATGTTGTTTTTGAAAGGCTAAACGCCAACAAATATTGATTGAATCATATTATTTCGTTAGATAACAACATAGAGAGTTATATTGGCAGCAACTATTCCATCTTTTGTCTCGACGATCTCAAAGTAAACAGAATGAATAGAGATTCTTACAGCAGGAATGTGTGTTGGCTTGTTTCTGATCGTCTGATCGGCCTTAATCTGCTTCTCTGGCAGAACAGCAGGACCGGTATTAGTGTCGGGCTCTGTGTTGTTAATCTGAGTTTGTATGTAGTTTAATGTTAGTTAATCTAATAGTCATATTAGCGACAGTTCTTATGGGAATAAGGACGTTAGAAATTAGTTAATAATACAAGAAAATTTCATCAAAACAACTTCGTCAAACATTTAGAAGGATTCATCATGTGATGCCTGAAGTTTAATCAGAGATTACGTTCAAATATCACTTTTACGAAATTAATAATCTGCCACCAAGGATTATTTTCATTGACATTTAATCTGCCGATTATTTTCTTGATTAATCATGTTGTCTATAAAATATCAGAAAATATTTATTTTTGTTTTATTTAATATTTATTATAGGTTAGGTTTACTATCTTTGTCATATATGTCATTATGATTATTGTCATTATTATTTTACTTTAATATATATTTAATTTGATGTATCATTATTATGTTTATAATTAGGTTTGCGTGTATCTGTACACTTATGTGTATTTTTCCTTTCTTTTAAATTATTTTTTTCGCCCCTGAATGGAAATATTTTTGTACTTAACACGTTACAACTGCACCGTAAACTCAGCAGCATTTATTGTTCTATAAAATAAATCTTCACCAAAAACAAAATTCTGAAAATAGAGCAAAGCTGGAACCTTCTGAAGTTTATACCATGAATCGGTTATTAAAGTAGTGTCAGATGAACTACTTGAGTAGTTGAATGGTTTCTATCAGTATTTGTTGTCTCACTCGCCTCCAGTTCCTCCTCATCAGTTCCCGTCTGAGGCTCACAATAGAACAGGAAGTGAGGTCAGCATGTGAACGCAGCAGACGCTCAGCCAGACGCCCTTCTGAGTTTCCCTCTCTGAGTTTCCCTCTCTGAGTTTCCTGGAGACGGAGAAGTGGCGGCGCTGCCAGAGAACCGTCTCTCTCCTTTTATGGCGGCTCAACGGCGTTCAGTTCCCGGAGAAACCAGCCGAGTAGAACAGAGCGAAACGTCTACCTGAGGAGGGGGGGGGGGTACATTCCTGCTTCCTGATGTCAGGTTGAGGAGGAGGAGGAGGAGGAGGAGGAGTTATCAGGCTTTGACCTACTTCAGGACACACAGCTGGATGTTTGAACATCGGCTCCACTAATGAAAAACACATCTGATTCACAGCAGCAGAAGAAATAATCAGATATTTATCACAGTTTAAGAATACTCTGTTAGGAAGTAAAAGTGTTGCATTCAAGATCTAAAGTAAAAGTATTAGTTTTATCAGACAAATGTACTTAAAGTATAAAAACAATCATCCTTCTTCTTAGTGGAGCTGAAAGCAGCACCTGCGAGGAACACCTGCAGACATTATTAATGAATCTGTTTTTATTTCAGACTCTCATACACCACTCTTAGCTACTGTATATCAATAGTAAACTGTGTGTTGTACTGTATATATCCCAGGATATCAACTCAATCCACGTCATCATGAACCAGGGAGTATGGAGAGCGGTGAACGGCGTGTAGGGAGGAGGTCGGGGTGGACGGCGTGTAGGGAGGAGGTCAGGGTGGACGGCGTGTAGGGAGGAGGTCGGGGTGGACGGCGTGTAGGGAGGAGGTCGGGGTGGACGGCGTGTAGGGAGGAGGTCGGGGTGGATGAGGGGGTCTAAAAACACCAGACTGTCACCAGGAGACCACATATTGGTGCCCCGTATGAGGCCAGAAGTCAACACTGATTTATTTGTAACTTCTGCACTTCAGTTACTTCTGGAGTTACTTTAACCCAAACCACCATCTTTAAACCTAACTATGTAGTTTCCTGTGAAGACAGAACTTTATTTTGAAAAGACTGGAGTGTAAATTGACACGTGTTGCTGGACATTCGTAGGAAAACGTGAACAATGAGGAATAACGTTTTATAAGAAATCACAGGGCGGTGGTTCAGAAACTTTAGAAGTTGAAAGCTGCGATCAGAGGCGGGCCTTTCCCTCTGGGGGAACTTTCCAAGCTTCCAGGCTTTGTCTGAGGGGAGGCCCACAGTCAGAGACTATGAAAACACCGGGTCCAGACCTGCATTAAACAGAACCAACAGGTTTTATGACCATCGGACCAAATCTGGGCCGGGCCGCGCTCTACTTCGGCGACGCCGTCCCCCCCCCCCCTCCCCCCCTCTCTTCACTACAAAGACTTCTGTCTGTTGGACATTCATCATTTATTATCTTGTTGGTTTAGCAGAAAGCATTCAGTCAGATGTTTCTCACACCAGCTCCTCCTGCAACTGGAAAAGACTTTATCCATATTTAATAATAATAATAATTCAAGATGTCCGACTTCCTGTTTGGTTTACGATATACCTCCAACTGACTTTTTATTACGTCTCAACATGTTACATATGCTTACCAAATTATACATACACTATATATATTGTAGATTTGTGACATCACAAAGTTACAGAACTCCTGACAGCTTGTTTAAAGTCACAGTTTGTGAATCCGGGCTGTGTGGATTACTTTACTACTGTATTTATATAAAACACTTAAACCTGCTTTATAATAAAAAAAAGACATGAAAATCTCACTTTTTACAATATGGGACCTTTAAATGTTTGATTTGATACCGTTACACGTTCTTAATATTTATCGTTGACACAACAAAACCAACTAAATATCAAACCTGTTACCATGTTAGACTCTATGATGTCTAAATGAGCACATGGTCTGTTAATCTGGGGTCACACTGAGATTATCATTTATTCTGCATTGATCTGCTCTAAATATGGCAGGTCACCATCAACAGCTGCCACCGCCCAGCTACTGTCGTCACGACAACAACATCATCTGACTTCTGCTACTGGACTCACTAATAATACATAAATAAAATAATAATGTTAATAATAAACTCTCTGGTGTTGTTGAGCTGTAACCAGAAGGTATTAATGTGACTCATCCAGCCGCTGGAGAGTCCTGGTTCTAGTGTTCAGTCCGGTCTTCCTGAGACTCTGGTCCAGGTCTTCCTGAGGCTCTGGACCAGGTCTTCCTGAGGCTCTGGACCAGGTCTTCATGTGAAACATTCTCTCTGAGCTGTAAAAGGAGGTTAAATATCAGCCAGTGTTTTTAATATTTCAAACAACTAACTGATGAACTGTATTAGTAGCTCTGAATGGAGGAGTGGGCGCCCCCTGCTGGGACTCTGCAGTCATGTGATGAATGTTTTTATTTAATGATCAGATGATAAAACTGCTGCTGCTGGACCACCAGGACACCGTTATGATCCTGGTCCGGTCACATCTGGACTTAAGAATAATAATAATAATAGTAATAATGATAATAATAACAATAATAATAATAATTAAAATAATAGTAATAATAATAATAGTAATAATAATAATAATAATATTGATAATAATAATAACAATAGTACTAACAGTAATAATAACGATGCTGTCTGTGTGTTTGCATTGCAGGTGAGCTGCTGAGCCAGCCGAGGCCTGAAGGTCTGACGGAGATCATCTGTCCAAAGAACGGCTCTGAGCGGGTCAACGTGGCTCTGGTCTACCCCCCGACCCCCACCGTGGTCAGCCCCTGTCTCAAGTGATCCGAGGACCGGCTCGCCTCGCTGATCCACCAGAGCCTCCACCTCCACCCCCCAACCCCCCACTCCGAACTGAACCTCCAGCTGAAGGATCACTGCCTCATGTGTACGTATACGCTCCTCTGTTCTACTGTACGGAGGACCAAACCTCACAGAATAAATAAATACATGACTCAATAAATAAATATGCCATTAAATAAAACTAAAATAATATTAGCATTAATTCATTGAAAAGAAAGTCACATAAATGGTTTTATTTGGTGAGTTTTGGTCAATTTTAAAGCTAGAGTGAAGATAGTGAAATAGATGACGTGATAAATAAATAAATATGCCATTAAATGTACCTAAAATAATATAAAAATAAATGTATGAATGAATTGATAAAATGTGACATAAATTGATATTTCTTTTTTCATTTGCTTCTTTATTTATTTACATTTGCATCACTTCCCCTATCCATCTACTCTTCTATTTAATTTACCCTGAAATGTATTTATTTATTTATTTTTATTAACTTTTAAATTTATTAATTTGTGCATTTATTTTTTACATATTTTAAATCTATTTTAAAATGTGTTCATTCTTTACATAATTGTATTTATTTATTTATTTTTGATTTTCCCTTTGCATTTTACCTCCAATTTATTTCTCCAAACTTATTTATTTCTGTATTCTTTTCTTTATCCATTTCTTTTTACATTTCTTTTTATTTTTGGTTCATTTATTGGCATATTTATTTTTTTAGTTATTGATTGATTGATTGATTTATTGATTTATTTTTTTATTTTGGCAGGTTAAGTCCTCCATTTTCGAAACTGGGAAAATCAAAAATAAATATATAAATGACTTAAAATGATAAATAAATATGCCATTAAATGCACCAAAAATAATATTAAAAATAAATGTAGGCTTTAATGAATTGATAAAATGTGACATAAATTGATATTTGAAATTGATATTATTTATTAACTTTTAACTTTATTTTTTTTTTTTTTTGCATTTATTTTTACTTATTTTAGATTTATTTTTATAATGTATTTATTCATTATTTAATTGTATTTATTTATTATATTATATATATATATATATTATATATAATATTATATATATATATATTTATATATATTATATTTTATATATGTATATGTATATATATGTACACAACACAAAAGGCTGCAGAGTAAAATATTTCCTCTAAAAGTAAAGAATAAGACACATTCATGCAGGAACTCACTGCTGCTGACATTAACATTGATCACATGATTGATCACAGAGCAGGAGACTAGATGTAACCTCTATCTGATGTGTTTTATGTGATTTAAACTGTCTAAAGTTAGCTGTTGTTGAAGGAGGAGGAGCAGTTAACATTCAGTAGATATAGTTTATTAATAGCAGAGTTTATTTCTTTGTGTTTAAATGTGTCTTCTGTCTTGCAGGTTGTCCAGCTGTGTCTGTGGCGTCTCATCATGTGGACATTGACAGTATTTAAGGAGCACAAACTGTAGCAGCGAACGTCCCGGGAGCTTCACGCGTCTCTCAGAGAGACTCTCTGAATCCTTTCTACACACAATGAGACACTTTCCTGAGGACATCACGTCTTTTTAACACTGAGAAACGTCTTCAGCGGCGGGACCGGTGTCTGCCACGCGTCCCCGCTGAGGTTTAGGACAGAAGATTTGTATACTGGACTGAGATATTGTGCAACATGATGTAATGTTTGAGCGGCTCTTTGTGTAAAGGAAGCATGAATATAATGAAATGTGTAAATATTTAAATTGAATGCAAAGTGGGAGGTGTTGGAGCTGCAGCTGTGGTCCACCTTCAGACTGTCTGAAACTAAATCTACCTGCAGATCACCTGGTTTCACTTCGTCTTCCTCTTCTTCTCTTCCTCTATGATGTTAGCTTAGCTTAGCACAAAGACTGGAAACGGAGGGAAACTGCTAGCCTGGCTGTGTCTAAAGGTAACAGCCTGATCCTACCAGCTCCTCTCCAGCTCCTCTCCAGCTCCTCTCCAGCTCCTCTCCAGCTCCTCTCCAGCGGCGCTGAGCTGCAGGACGAGTCTCTGATTTACAGCCGTACGATAAACCTGAGGCTCTATTTGAGTTTAACACAGATTCATACATTTGCTGTTTTATTTCTAATATATATTTCAGAGGTTATTGATCGGGGAGTCCCGGGTTGTAGAAGAGGAACTCAAATCTTTGACTTCACTAAAATACGTTTTAATATTTTAAATGAATATCAAACAAAGTATATAATCATATTTATATTTATTATATTGTTGATTATGTTTATTCATTATTGAAGCAGTTTGTTTGATAAATACGTGGATTTAAAAACTGGATCTGCTGATGAAGACCACAATAATGCAGCTGAAAGCCCTGGGAGAGATCTAGTAAGGGGGCTTTGAGTTAAAGGACCGGTGCATCATCACAAGTAACTTTAAAAACGAATTATTAAATTATATAAAATAATAACGAAAAGGAAATGAAAGGAAAACAAATAATAAAATACAATTAATATAAAATCCAAGGTTTTAGTAGAAGTACTCAGATATTTTACTACAGTAGAAGTACTATTACCACAGAAATACTCTGTTACAGTAAAAGTACTATTACCACAGAAATACTCTGTTACAGTAAAAGTACTATTACCACAGAAATACTCTGTTACAGTAAAAGTACTATTACCACAGAAATACTCTGTTACAGTAGAAGTTGTGAATACAAAATATTACTTAAATAAAAGTACAGGTGGAGTAGAAGTAGAAAATAGCAGAACATGGAAATACTTTAGTAAAGTACAAATACCTCTAAATTGTACTTAAATACAGTACATGAGTAAATGTACTTAGTTACTCTCCACTGACAAGTACAACAATGATGAAAACTATACAAAATACTAATAAGAAGAAGAAGAAGAAAATTAAAAACACATAAAATAAAATACAATAAAAAAAATCAAAATTGGAAAAAAATTCAAATTAAATAAAATGTCATACTATTACTACTACTAATAATAAGGAAAATAAAATAAAATAATAAAACACAATACAAATAAAATCAAAATTGGGGGAAAAAAAGGGAAAAATTAAATAAAACGTAATGTTACGTGCTTTATTCTTTATTTATTGTATAACACATTATTTGTTAATCTGATTAATCACAGATTTGTTATAAAATCTGAAGGTTTATTAGCCCAGAGCTGAGCTGACTGACAGCTCATTGAGACACGACAACCAGGTGGAACTCAGATGCATTATAATATTATAATAAAACATTATAATACTATAATAAATATTATAGTATTATAATAAAACATTATAATACTATAATAAATATTATAGTATTATAATAAAACATTATAATACTATAATAAATATTATAGTATTATAATAAAACATTATAATACTATAATAAATATTATAATATTATAATAAATATTATAATATTATAATAAATATTATAATATTATAATAAAACATTATAATAAACCCTGCTAGTTAATGTTTAGCATGGCTAAGCTAACACAGCTGCAGCTCCATGGTGACGGCAGACGGAGACGCTGCCTGCTGTCCAACACAAAATCACTGTTCTCTGTATAGAAGTCTGGTTGAGGGTCAGGGGTCAGGGTTAGAGGGTCAGGGGTCGGGGGTCGGGGGGTCAGGGTTAGAGGGTCAGGGGTCGGGGGTCAGGGGGTCAGGGTTAGAGGGTCAGGGGGTCAGGGTTAGAGGGTCAGGGGTCGGGGGTCGGGGGGTCAGGGTTAGAGGGTCAGGGGTCGGGGGTCAGGGGGTCAGGGTTAGAGGGTCAGGGGGTCAGGGTTAGAGGGTCAGAGGTCGGGGGTTAAGGTCAGGGGTCGGGGGGTTAGAGGGTTAGAGGGTTAGAGGGTCAGAGGTCGGGGGTTAGGGTCAGGGGTCGGGGGGTTAGAGGGTTAGAGGGTTAGAGGGTTAGTGTAAGAGATGATCCATGTGAAGATGAAGTTTAAGCCGAGGATGTGAGGGATGAAAGCAGCATCAGGTGTTTGTTTCTCTTCATTCATGGATGTTTTCCACTGTAAATAATATCTTTATTTTTGTATGTTGACACTCGAGCTTGGACTTTATTTACAGTGTAATGTTGTTGTGCATGAACTCACTGGTGGAGAGCACACGGCCTTTACTACGTAGCTGGTTCCAACATCATCGTCAACCAACGACAGGAAATACCAAATAAACCAGTGACTGGCTTTAGTACCACCGACCTCTCTGTTCCTTATTAATATTAATATATATATAAATATCTTTACACACAGGAGGAACCGTTATAAACCAGTGACTGGCTTTAGTACCACCGACCTCTCTGTTCCTTATTAATATTAATATATTTTAACATCTTATTATATATACGTGTATATATATAACTAAAGTATTATTATAAAATATACTTAAAGTACCAAAAGTAAAAATATTAAAGTATTATTATAAAATATACTTAAAGTACCAAAAGTAAAAATATTAAAGTATTATTATAAATATATACTTAAAGTACCAAAAGTAAAAATATTAAAGTATTATTATAAATATATACTTAAAGTACCAAAAGTAAAAGTACTAAAGTGTTATTATAAAAAATATACTTAAAGTGATAAGATAAAAGTACTATTATTATAAATATATACTTAAAGTACTAAAGTATTATTATAAATATATACTTAAAGTACTAAAGTATTATTAAAAATATATACTTAAAGTACTAAAGTGTTATTATAAATATATACTTAAAGTAGTAAAGTATTATTATAAATATATACATAAAGTACTAAAGTGTTATTATAGATATATACTTAAAGTACTAAAGTGTTATTATAAATATATACATAAAGTAGTAAAGTGTTATTATAGATATATACTTAAAGTACTAAAGTGTTATTATAGATATATACTTAAAGTACTAAAGTATTATTATAAATATATACATAAAGTAGTAAAGTGTTATTATAGATATATACTTAAAGTAGTAAAGTGTTATTATAAATATATACTTAAAGTACTAAAGTATTATTATAAATATATACTTAAAGTAGTAAAGTATTATTATAGATACATACTTAAAGTACTAAAGTGTTATTATAAATATATACTTAAAGTACTAAAGTATTATTATAAATATATACTTAAAGTACTAAAGTGTTATTATAGATATATACTTAAAGTACTAAAGTGTTATTATAAATATATACTTAAAGTAGTAAAGTGTTATTATAGATACATACTTAAAGTAGTAAAGTGTTATTATAGATATATACTTAAAGTACTAAAGTCTTATTATAGATATATACTTAAAGTAGTAAAGTGTTATTATAGATATATACTTAAAGTACTAAAGTCTTATTATAGATATATACTTAAAGTAGTAAAGTGTTATTATAGATATATACTTAAAGTAGTAAAGTATTATTATAGATACATACTTAAAGTAGTAAAGTGTTATTATAAATATATACTTAAAGTAGTAAAGTATTATTATAAATACATACTTAAAGTAGTAAAGTGTTATTATAAATACATACTTAAAGTAGTAAAGTGTTATTATAGATACATACTTAAAGTAGTAAAGTGTTATTATAGATACATACTTAAAGTAGTAAAGTGTTATTATAGATACATACTTAAAGTAGTAAAGTATTATTATAAATACATACTTAAAGTAGTAAAGTGTTATTATAGATATATACTTAAAGTAGTAAAGTGTTATTATAGATACATACTTAAAGTAGTAAAGTGTTATTATAGATATATACTTAAAGTAGTAAAGTGTTATTATAGATATATACTTAAAGTAGTAAAGTGTTATTATAAATACATACTTAAAGTAGTAAAGTGTTATTATAGATATATACTTAAAGTAGTAAAGTGTTATTATAAATATATACTTAAAGTAGTAAAGTGTTATTATAGATATATACTTAAAGTAGTAAAGTGTTATTATAAATATATACTTAAAGTAGTAAAGTGTTATTATAGATACATACTTGGTGTTATCGCAGTAAGAGTCCCGGATGTTGTTGAGGTAGAACCTTGGTTAGACCCAGTGGAGCTGTGACGTGTCAGACCCCGCCCCCTGCTGTCTGGCTCCTCCTCCTCCTCCTCCGGCCGGCAGGGGGCGGAACAGCCGACCGGAACCGGAAGAAGAGGCTCGCTGAGCCGGAGCTCTTCCTCTTCCTGAAGCGGCCTCAGAGGTAGGAGACCAGTCTCTCATCATGAGGACACAATCTGCTTTAAATCTGCTTTAATCTGCTCCATCCAGCTGCTTTAACACACTGAGCTTCACTAACAGCCTCTAAACTCTCCGGAGCAGCGTATAGTTCTGAGTTCTGACGTTCTGAATCCTGTTTTATTGATGATTATCTGAGAGGATGTCTGTTAGCATGTTAGCATGTTAGCTGTCCGCCATGTTGACATGCTGCTCCAGGCTGCAGCAGCAAACACAGATCTCTCTGTCTCTCTGGAGCTGTTAACAGGGTTTCATACTCTGAGTGTTAGGGGTTAATAGAGCAGAACCTGCAGCTATTAGAACAGAACAGAGAGCTTTGTGGTCATGTTGTGTTAAATGGAGCCTGATTCAGGGTCTTAAATGTTGTGAGGAGGTGGAGGAGTAGGGATAGATGGAGAATGGGTTTAATGTGTATGAATGTCATTGTAAAGTGTAATAACACCAATAGTGTATAAAGGTGTGTAATATTTGCAGGTGTTTGAACAGCTGATGCTGAACTGCATTACTGCCTTTAATCTGTATGGAGAAGGAAACAGAAACAGAAACAGAAGATTAGGAATCAGTAAATACAAGTTGTAATTGCATGAAAAGCAGCTGAAGACTTATAAATAGTTAGTTCTGAGTTCCCTGTTAAGGAAGTTACCTCCTTGGGCTTTTATTTTGAAAAACTAGATGAATCTCTAGATTTCCAGTCTGAATGTAGTTTCTAGGTGAAAGTATGAACGAGCAGTGAAGAGCTGAACATGTTTAGTTCTGAACATGTCTTCCATTCATTCCAATAGAGAGTATTAGATGAGCTGTGGTTAATAATTCTGAAAGTTATGAATGAGAAAGGTAATAGCCATCATGTCCTAACTGAGCTGCACGTTCTGATGTTTGAAAATGTGGAACGAGTAGCTTCCAGCATTCACACCAATAAATCAATATAAACAGTGTTACCTTGATAGGTGCGTCTGTCCTGTAGTTTAATCATGTGACTGACAGGAAGTGGACCGCGGTGATGATGAATTAGAATTTTGTATCAAAACATGAAAACAACAGGAAGAGTCTGAGCGGTCCGATCTTCACTGAGTCACACGTTTAGATAGTTTATATAGTTTATATAGTTCATGTCCTGAATATCTCTGAGACTTTAGAGGACGTCGTCTTGGTCTGAAACACACAATAAATAAATAAATATAAACAGAGGTATTACACTAGAAGTATAAAATATGAAAGTAGATGTAATGTAAACAGATGTAATTGCATTTGTAGAATAGGAGGTAGGGCAGATGTAATACATAAAATGTAAACAAAGACAGTAGCACTTGAGGTGTATATTGCATCATGGATATATTGCTTGTAATGCTAACAGGAGTCCTGGGTTCTTCAGTTATTAAACTAAATGCATGTTTGTGATGTTTCAGATCTCTGAAAATGGTCCGCTACTCTCTCGACCCCGAGAACCCGACTAAATGTGAGTACCATGGAGGATAAAGTGTGTTCAGGTGTTTAACAGGTAGCCAGGTAGCTGTGATGACTTCTTAGGACACCTTTGGATTAAACATGAAACAACTCAATGAAAGATCTGAGCTACTGAATGAGATCCAGATGTTGAATGTGTGATTAAACAGCTGGAGTCTGATGGTCGTGTGTTTGTTGTTGCAGCATGCAAGTCGAGGGGCTCCAATCTCCGGGTTCACTTCAAGGTAAGAACCAGACTGACATTATATTATTAATATCATAAAGAGCAGCTTATTGAGCTGTTTAATGCACTGGATGATCTTTATGGTTTACTACAGTAAACAGTAGTTTAATCATGTGACTGACAGGAAGTGGACCGCGATGATGACAAATTAGGACACCTTTGCATCAACCATGAAAACAACAGGAAGAGTCTGAGCGGTCCGATCTTCAGAGAGTCACACGTTTATAGAGTTCATGAATATCACTGAGACTTTAGAGGATGTCGTCTTGGTCTGAAACGCTGATATACGTTTTAGAGACCAGACAACTGATCGATTAGTCCAGAAGATGATCGTTAGTTTCAGTTCTACGTCGGTTTATTAGGATAGAAAATAGAAAAGCAGGAAATGTGAATATCTGAGTAGTAAGGAAGTAGTAACTGAGTCTCTGACGGGTTTAATAAACAGGATCTGTTTGTTCTTATCATCAGAACACCCGTGAGACAGCCCAGGCCATCAAGGGAATGCACATCCGCAAGGCCAACAAGTACCTGAGGGACGTCATGGTGAAGCACCAGTGCGTCCCGTTCCGTCGCTACAACGGCGGCGTTGGCCGCTGCGCTCAGGTGAGCTGTGATGTTAACGGCGGTTCTGCTGCAGTAGACCCGTTAGAGCTGCTATGATGACATCTTAGGACACCTTTGGATCAAACATGAAACTAATCTTTTAATCTGAGCAGCGTCTGGAGATGAACTAGAGTTCAGAGGGAGGAAACGTGTCTTCTAACCTGCTGCTGCTGCTGTTGTTGTTTCCAGGCCAAACAGTTCGGCTGGACTCAGGGCCGCTGGCCCAAGAAGAGCGCCGAGTTCCTCCTGCACATGCTCAAAAACGCAGAGAGCAACGCTGAGCTCAAGGTACGCCGTTCCACCGGCCTTCACATCTAAATATATATATATATATATATATATATATATATATATATATTATATCTTTATTGACACGTAGCAACAAACATCCTTCAATGAGATGAGCTCCAGACTGGAAAATAATAAATCTGAGTTTAGAGAATAAAGTCAGAATATTATAAAGTAGTCATTTTCCGTGTTATTTTCTTTTTTTCCTCGTAAAGTTACGACTTTATTCTGGTAAAAATGAATGAAATTAGTGTTAGTGTTATAACGAATGTGTTAACGTGTTATTATCTTTGACAGCCCTTGATAGGTGCGTCTGTCCAGTAGTTTAATCATGTGACTGACAGGAAGTGGACCACGGTGATGATGAATTAGAATTTTGTATCAAAACATGAAAACAACAGGAAGAGTCTGAGCGGTCCGATCTTCACTGAGTCACACGTTTAGATAGTTTAGATAGGTCATGTGAATACTTCCTGGCTTCTTTGTTCTTTTGTGACCCGGTTCGTGGTCTGATGTGGTTTCAGGGTCTGGATGTGGACTCTCTGGTCATCGAGCACATCCAGGTCAACAAGGCGCCGAAGATGAGGCGACGCACCTACCGTGCCCACGGACGCATCAACCCCTACATGAGCTCGCCCTGCCACATCGAGATGATCCTCACGGAGAAGGAGCAGATCGTCCCCAAACCAGAGGAGGAGGTGGCCCAGAAGAAGAAGGTAACGCTGCTGCTCCTCTTCCTCTTCCTCTTCCTCTCTCTGCTGCACTGATGACATCTTAGGACACCTTTGGATGAACCATGAAACCAAACCATTTAAACTGAGCAGCTGACCTCTGACCTCTGACTTCCTGTGTGTGTGTGTGTGGCGGGTTTCTAACTCTGAGTTTTGTTCTGCAGGTTTCACAGAAGAAGCTGAAGAAGCAGAAGCTGATGGCGCGCGAGTAGATCCCAATAAAACTGAACTTAATACTACCAACGCTCACGGGTCTTTATTTATACTTCATAATGTACTTCTGATAAATACTGACATACTGAGTACTACTGAAGGTGTTATTATACTTCATAATCTACTTTATATACTTCTGATAAACTGTTAAATACTGAATACTACTGAAGGTGTTATTTAACTTTAGCTGATCCATTAATTCTCATGATAAACTCTTAATATTAAATTAAATACAAGTTAATTAACTGGTTTGCAAGACCAAAAATTACAATAAAATGTTAATAAATAAATTAAAAACCATTGATTAAAACCACAAATTAAAAGTCTGATTAAAAAGATGAGTCTTTAAATAATGAGCTTTCTATTCTAATTAAAGAACAAAAGTTATCGTTTCATAATAATATTGCTCAGTTTATTTACTCACATACTGTATAAAGTACAGTTCTGAGGTACTTGTACTTCAGTATTTCCATATTTTATACTTGTACCTCCACTACATTTATCTGATGGCTTCAGTTACTTCACGGATTATTAATAAAAGATCTCTATTAAACTAATAAATGATGTATTATTATTATTATTAGTGGTGTCAAAGTAAATGTTCTAACTCCACTAATGTCATTGTTTTTGGTTGTAGAGGGTTCAGTTTTAAAGCGAGCTAAATAGATGACTTGATAAATAAATATGCCACTAAATGTACCAAAAATAAATAATGGTAATAATAATGTATAATAGTAATAATAAATAATTATAGTAATATATATAAAATATAGTAATCAAAATATATTTACTATATATATATCAAATACTATATATATATATAAAATACTACTATATAAATATATATATATATATATATATATAATATAGTAATAATAATAGTAAAATAATTGAGAACGTGATATAATTTGATATTTCTGTTTTAATTTGCTTCTTTGTTAACATTTGCATTACTTCCATCTATCTACTGTTCTATTTAATTTACCCTTTTATTTATTTTTATTAACTTCATTTATTTTTTATTTATTTTAAAATGTATTTATTTCTGCATGTTTTTCCCTTTGCATTTTACCCCCTATTTATTTCTCCAAACTTATATATTCTTTTCTTTATCCATTTCTCTCTATTTGTGGTTCTTTTAATTTAAAGCTAGAGTGAAGATCATATAGTGTATATAATATACTGTGTATATAATATACTGTATATATAGTGTCATCTGAACCTATAGAAGCTGTTGAATCCATCCGTACCAACCATGTCTGTGTCTTAATGTGGTACTCTGGAGGGATTATTGATCATTTTGATCTATTGTCCAGTGGTAAAAAAAAAAAAGGTTAAATTTAGCACCAAATCTGTGCTCAATGTTCTCCCCGTGTTAGTGTGGGTTTACTCCGGGTGCTCAGGTTTCCTCCCACAGTCCAAAGACATGCAGGTTAACAGTTGACTCTAAATGTCTATCATGTTTAGTGAACCGTTTTATATCTTCATGTTTGATTGAAACTTCTAATGAAGCCAATGACATTCAGTAATATTAAACGGTAACATTTACTAGTCAGTATATTATACATGTATACAAGGTGTAAAGGTATCAGCATGACATACAGTCTGCAGGTTAACAGTATTTCAGTTTGTTATTAAAGCATGTGTAGCTAAAGCATTCATCATAGAAGTGGTGTGGAACAATATAAACACACTTCACTAAAGGTGATGTCATCACTGATCCATCCAGACTCCATTCAGAAAACAAGCATTTTAAAAGTTGTCTGCTTGTCGTCATGGTAACAGACCTGACAAAGCATGAATTCAGACTTTTTACTAATCAGCATCATGATGTCGTTATTTCGGCATCATTTTGATCTGTTTATTGTATTATTATTATTATTATATTGGGTTCATATCACAGTAGTGATGTGTGGTCTGCTCCCCAGAAAACCTAAACACAGAACTGTTCTCCAGCTTTTCATTTTAAAAGGATCAGCAACCAATGAGGAGACTAAAACCGTCTGCTGACCAAACTAACTTCATCACTCAGCAGACTTTAGTGTCTGCAGACTTTAGTGTCTGTAGACTTTAGTGTCTGCAGACTTTAGTGTCTGTAGACTCTAGTGTCTGCAGACTTTAGTGTCTGTAGACTTTAGTGTCTGTAGACTTTAGTGTCTGCAGACTTTAGTGTCTGCAGACTTTAGTGTCTGTAGACTCTAGTGTCTGCAGACTTTAGTGTCTGCAGACTTTAGTGTCTGTAGACTTTAGTGTCTGCAGACTTTAGTGTCTGCAGACTTTAGTGTCTGTAGACTTTAGTGTCTGCAGACTTTAGTGTCTGTAGACTTTAGTGTCTGTAGACTTTAGTGTCTGCAGACTTTAGTGTCTGCAGACTTTAGTGTCTGTAGACTTTAGTGTCTGCAGACTTTAGTGTCTGTAGACTTTAGTGTCTGCAGACTTTAGTGTCTGTAGACTTTAGTGTCTGTAGACTTTAGTGTCTGTAGACTTTAGTGTCTGCAGACTTTAGTGTCTGTAGACTTTAGTGTCTGTAGACTTTAGTGTCTGCAGACTTTAGTGTCTGCAGACTTTAGTGTCTGTAGACTCTAGTGTCTGCAGACTTTAGTGTCTGCAGACTTTAGTGTCTGTAGACTTTAGTGTCTGCAGACTTTAGTGTCTGTAGACTTTAGTGTCTGCAGACTCTAGTGTCTGTAGACTTTAGTGTCTGTAGACTTTAGTGTCTGCAGACTCTAGTGTCTGTAGACTTTAGTGTCTGTAGACTTTAGTGTCTGCAGACTTTAGTGTCTGCAGACTTTAGTGTCTGTAGACTTTAGTGTCTGCAGACTCTAGTGTCTGTAGACTTTAGTGTCTGTAGACTTTAGTGTCTGTAGACTTTAGTGTCTGCAGACTTTAGTGTCTGCAGACTTTAGTGTCTGTAGACTTTAGTGTCTGCAGACTTTAGTGTCTGCAGACTTTAGTGTCTGTAGACTTTAGTGTCTGTAGACTTTAGTGTCTGTAGACTCTAGTGTCTGCAGACTCTAGTGTCTGTAGACTTTAGTGTCTGCAGACTTTAGTGTCTGCAGACTTTAGTGTCTGCAGACTTTAGTGTCTGCAGACTTTAGTGTCTGTAGACTTTAGTGTCTGCAGACTCTAGTGTCTGCAGACTTTAGTGTCTGTAGACTTTAGTGTCTGTAGACTTTAGTGTCTGTAGACTTTAGTGTCTGTAGACTCTAGTGTCTGTAGACTTTAGTGTCTGCAGACTTTAGTGTCTGCAGACTCTAGTGTCTGTAGACTTTAGTGTCTGTAGACTCTAGTGTCTGTAGACTCTAGTGTCTGTAGACTCTAGTGTCTGTAGACTTTAGTGTCTGTAGACTTTAGTGTCTGCAGACTCTAGTGTCTGTAGACTTTAGTGTCTGTAGACTTTAGTGTCTGCAGACTTTAGTGTCTGTAGACTTTAGTGTCTGTAGACTTTAGTGTCTGCAGACTCTAGTGTCTGTAGACTTTAGTGTCTGTAGACTTTAGTGTCTGCAGACTTTAGTGTCTGCAGACTTTAGTGTCTGTAGACTTTAGTGTCTGTAGACTTTAGTGTCTGCAGACTTTAGTGTCTGCAGACTTTAGTGTCTGTAGACTTTAGTGTCTGTAGACTTTAGTGTCTGTAGACTCTAGTGTCTGCAGACTCTAGTGTCTGCAGACTTTAGTGTCTGCAGACTTTAGTGTCTGCAGACTTTAGTGTCTGCAGACTTTAGTGTCTGCAGACTTTAGTGTCTGTAGACTTTAGTGTCTGCAGACTCTAGTGTCTGCAGACTTTAGTGTCTGTAGACTTTAGTGTCTGTAGACTTTAGTGTCTGTAGACTTTAGTGTCTGTAGACTCTAGTGTCTGTAGACTTTAGTGTCTGCAGACTTTAGTGTCTGTAGACTCTAGTGTCTGTAGACTTTAGTGTCTGTAGACTCTAGTGTCTGTAGAGCTGCTGGTCCTCTGCGGTCCTCCTGAGGTTCAGACAGAAATCATATAAATGATTTGTAAACAAATAAATACTGTTAATCTGGTGTAAAGTAATGTGAATATGAAACTATTCCATTTGACATAATCTCATATTATAATTGAATCAGCTCATTAATCTCAACGTTGAGATCAGTTTGTGGAACATGAAGAGAAGTCAAAGTGCTTCATATATTTTATTAAATCACATTATTTAGTCATTGTTTTATGTTGAGGTGATTAATAACTGTTTATCTATTGATCAAGTATGTCACTGCAAACATTTAACATAAATCCAAAATGTCATTGCTGGGACTTAAACATTCCTGTATAGCTGCAGAAACACTCTAACATGATATATATATATACAAGGACAAAGTTGTTGGTACCCTTCTGTTAAGGAAAGAAAAACCCACAATGGTCACTGAAATAACTTGAAACTGACAAAAGTAATAATAAATAAAAAATTTACTGAAAATGAACTAATGAAAATCAGATATTGTTTTTGAATTGTGGTTCAACAGAATCATTTTAAAAAACAAACTAATGAAACTGGCCTGGACAAAAATGATGGTAGCCCTAGAAAAGATGTAAAATAATGTGACCATAGGGACATATTAAACTAAGGTGTGTCCTGTAAATAGCATCACAGGTATCTTCAAACTTGTAATCAGTCAGTCTGCCTATTTAAAGGGTGAAAAGTAGTCACTGTGCTGTTTGGCATCATGGTGTGTACCACACTGAACATGGACCACAGAAAGCTAAGGAGAGAGTTGTCTCAGGAGATCAGAAAGAACATTATAGACCTTCATGTTAAAGGTAAAGGCTATAAGACCATCTCCAAGCAGCCTGATGTTCCTGTGACTACAGCTGCACATATTATTCAGAAGTTTAAGGTCCATGGGACTGTAGCCAACCTCCCTGGACGTGGCCACAAGAGGAAAATTGATGACATATTGAAGAGACGGATAATACGAATGGTAACCAAAGAGCCCAGAACAACTTCCAAAGAGATTAGAGGTGAACTCCAAGGTCAAGGTACGTCAGTGTCAGATCGCACCATCCGTCACTGTTTGAGCCAAAGTGGACTTAATGGAAGACGACCCAGGAGGACACCAAATCATAAAAAAGCGAGACTGGAATTTTCCAAAATGCATATTGACAAGCCACAAAGCTTCTGGGAGAATGTCCTTTGGACAGATGAGACAAAACTGGAGCTTTTTGGCAAGTCACATCAGCTCTATGTTCACAGACGAAGAGATGAAGCATCCAAAGAAAAGAACACTGTACCTAATGTGAAACATGGAGGAGGCTCAGTTATGTTCTGGGGCTGCTTTGTTGCATCTGGCACAGGGTGTCTTGAATCTGTGCAGGGTGCAATGAAATCTCAAGACTATCAAGGCATTCTGGAGCGAAATGTGCTGCCCAGTGTCAGAAAGCTTGGTCTCAGTCGCAGGTCATGGGTCCTCAAACAGGATAATGACCCAAAAACACAGCTAAAAAACACCCAAGAATGGCTAAGAACAAAACATTGGACTATTCTGAAGTGGCCTTCTATGAGCCCTGATCTAAATCCTATTGAACATCTGTGGAAGGAGCTGAAACATGCAGTCTGGAGAAGGCACCCTTCAAACCTGAGACAGCTGGAGCAGTTTGCTCACGAGGAGTGGGCCAACATACCTGTGGACAGGTGCAGAAGTCTCATTGAGAGTTACAGAAATCACTTGATTGCAGTGATTGCCTCAAAAGGTTGTGCAACAAAATATTAAGTTAAGGGTACCATCATTTTTGTCTAGGCCAGTTTCATTAGTTTGTTTTTTTAAATGATTCTGCTGAACCATAATTCAAAAACAATGTCTGATTTTCATTAGTTCATTTTCAGTGAATTTTTATTTATTATTACTTTTGTCAGTTTCAAGTTATTTCAGTGACCATTGTGGGTTTTTCTCTCTTTAACGGAACGTTACCAACAACTTTGCCTACGTCTGTATACGTTACCATGTGTGTGTGTGTGTGTGTGTGTGTGTATGTATATATATATATATATATACAGTATATGTGTGTTACCATGGCGCCGTAGAGAGAGGGCGGCCTGTCAGGAGCTCCGTATCTGTTCAGGTTATTTTAGTGTTTTTAAGGTTAATTTGTATTTTTAGGCCAGTTTTATGTTAATTTAAGTTTTGCTAGTTTTATGTCTCGTGATAGTTTCAGGCTCTATAGTTTCAGTTAAGTAAAGCAACGTCTAAGAACAGACGACGACAACAACAACAACAACAACAACAACAACAACAACAACAACAAAGCCCCCAGGATCAGTTCCAGCAGAGAGACACTTCAGAACATCAGAGAGAGGAGCACTCATCACAGCCGGGACCTCCTCACTCCGGATCTAACTCCCTTTCCTGAACTGGACAGACAGGCGAGCCGGGGATCTGATCCTGGTCCTGGTCCTGGTTCTGACCCTGGTCCTGGTTCTGGTTCTGGTCCTGGTTCTGGTTATATATATCTATTAGTAATGTGGGGGTATTGTTCCTATGCAGAGGGTAGTTCAGTTTATTTATTGACTACACTGAGGGAGTTTTATATTGTAATAATGTATTTATTTATTGTGTTGAGTTGAATGTGCTTCTTATTTTGTTCTGTAATTACCTCGTTGCCTTTTCTACCTTTTTTCTTTTCTTAAAGCTGACTCGGTGTAAACTGATCAGAATTAACATGTACTTATATATTATATTATTATTATTATATATTATAGGTGACAATGTCAAATAAAACTCTTGAATCTTGGATCTTGTAATAACTGTTTATCTATTTATCAAGTATTTCACTGCAAAATTCAACATAAATCCAAAATGTCATTGCTGAGACTTAAACATTCCTGTATAGCTGCACAAACACTCTAACATGATATATATATATTAGATTTTTTAAATATATCACCTGGTATATCGGGACTCCCCTTTAGACTGAATACTCATCATGAATCAGAATGATCTCAGTGATTATTCTGTGTTTTACTTTGATAAACTTTATTCTGATCTTTAGAGAGTTAAATGTTATATTATATTTCAGTCCATTAAACTCCATCAGCTGATCTCAGTTGGTGTTGATCCATCAGTGAACAGCAGGGGGCGCTGCTGCACCGTCTGCTCAGTCCTACACTCACTGTTATATTACTATATTATTATATTATATTATACAGCATCTGATTTATCTGGATGAAGTTTGGCATTAATAAAATAATAATAACTATGAATATATTTAAAATACACAATAAATATTTAAATAGATATTTAATAAATAAATATTTAAAATATAAAAGTTTGTTTCTCTGTATTAGCTGAGCTGCAACTAATGATTTATATTATATTATTTTGGATTAATTAATTAATTGTTTAGTCAATAACTGATTGATTATTAATGATTAACTGATTATAATAATTATTGGTGACTATTTTCCAGACGATCAATAATAATATTCCTGATAAATTCTGTGTTTTATAGACTCTGTATATCTGTTAAAATAATTATATATTTTATTATTTATTATTATTTTTATTTATATTAATATATTTATATTTATTTTTATTATAACACTGTGAATAAGTCAAACTGTTTGTGCTAATGAGACCCTCTGGAGGCCTGGTCCAGGTCTACCCATCCTCAGGTGAGTGTATGTGTATATACATAGAATTTAAAATTAATTAACATGCACTTTTATTATTAGTATTATTATTATAATACTAATAATAAATTAAATCCCCATTCTTCTTTTAATATCAAATATTATTTATATCTGTTTAGTTTGAGATCTTAAACCTTCAAAGCTCATTAAAGTGTTCTAATATTAAAATTGCTGTCACTTCTAATCATTTATTTTATTCAACAACAAGCACTTTATTGTTACATTTTTTAAATATATTATCATTTATAATAATAACAATAATAATAATGATAATTTATTCTTATTATATTAAATTAAATCCACATTCTTCTTTTAATGTCAAATATTATTTCTATTATTTTTATTAATAATTTATTATTATTAATCATGTGTAATTATTATAATTATTATTTTGATTATCTTTTTTTGTTTTTGTTATTATATTAAATTAAACCCACATTTTTTTTAAATATTAAATATTATTTATATCAATAATTTATTTTTATTTTTTAAATAAATCCACATTTTTATTTTAATATCAAATATTATTTCTATTACTATTAATCATGTATTATTATTAATCATGTGTTATTATAATTATTATTATGATTATCATTATTTTTTTATTATTATTATTATTATTATTATTATTATATTTAATTAAATCCACACTCTTCTTTTAATATGAAGTTATTATCTCTTCTGTGCTGGAGGCTCATCCAGCCAATCAGCGCCTCTAGCTGCTGAGCCAATCAGAAGGCCCTCCTAAATCCGACCTGTCTACGTCACCGTGAGGTCATCCAATCAGGAGTCCCTCCTACGTCACAGTGAGGTCATCCAATCAGCGCAGAGCCCCCCCCCGCCCCCCCTCTGGTTAAAGTTGTGAGAGCTGCAGAGTCCAGAACCAGAACTCAGAACCTGCAGGATGTTTCAGCTCCTCTCGGAGCTCCTGCACATCAACACGCACACGCACGCGCACGCGCTCTCTCTGTGGTCTCCGTGGACCCGGTCTGCAGCTGGACCCGGATCCGGACCCGGAGCGCTCTGAACTTTTTGTGGAAGTTTGTGGATTTATCCGGATGAACAGAACCTGATCCTGAGACCTGATCCTGAGACCTGATCCTGAGACCTGATCCTGATCCTGAGACCTGATCCTGAGACCTGATCCTGATCCTGAGACCTGATCCTGAGACCTGATCCTGATCCTGAGACCTGATCCTGAGACCTGATCCTGATCCTGAGACCTGATCCTGAGACCTGATCCTGAGACCTGATCCTGAGACCTGATCCTGAGACCTGATCCTGAGACCTGATCCTGATGAGATCAGAGAGATGATGATGATGATGAAGATGAAGATGAAGATGGACTTTAACTGTAGAGAAGAAGAAGAAGAAGAAGAGCAGCTGGTTCTGGTTCTGGTTCTGGTCTAGTTTAGAGTCCAGGACTCTGTGAGGCCCAGAGAGAGACCTGGTCCCAGTGGTCCCCCTGATCCTCCCCTGTGGTCCCAGAGGTCCCGGATCCTTTAGAACCTGCTGGTGATGTTGGCGGTGGGTCAGATGGACGGGTCCGGGTCTGGTACCGGTTCCGGGTCCCGTCAGAGCGCCTTCCTCCTCAGCACCCCCCCACTAGCAGCCCTGCACAGCATGACGGAGCTGAAGACCCCCCTTTACCAGAACCCGGCCTACCAGAACCACCAGAACCACCAGAACCCGGACAACAGCTCCCCGAACCCGGGCGGCATGGCGGGCTCCTCTCCGGGTCTGAAGACCTCCTCCACGGGGGGTCCCGGTCTGGGTCCTGGTTGTGGTCTGGGTTCCTCTGCGACCCCTCACGGGATTAACGACATCCTGTCCCGGCCCAGTCTGCTGGGTCTGTCGTCCTCTGGGGGGGTGGTTCTGTCCGGTCTGCAGCAGGTCCCGGTGTCGGTCCCGGTCCGGTTCGGCAGCCTGAGTCCTCCTCCTCCTCCCGGGCTCTACTTCAGTCCCGGATCCGGAGCGGTGGTGGGTCGGTACCCGAAGCCTCTCACGGACCTGCCGGGCCGGACCCCCATCTTCTGGCCCGGAGTCCTGCAGAGTCCGCATCACTGGAGGGACCGGTTCTGCTCGCCTCGTGAGTCACGCAGAAGATAACCCCATACAGAACCTTAAACAACACACCAGAACCAGAACCAGAAGCAGAACCAGAACCAGAACCAGAAGCAGAACCAGAAGCAGAACCAGAACCAGAACCAGCTTCAACAAGAACAACTCATCTATTACAACACAGCACATCTGTTAGAACCAAACACATCTGTTAGAACCATGTTATTAATGCAGCTGCTTTTATCTTTAAACTATATTTATATTGAACTTTACATCTAAACAAACAAACATACATATATAATATATATAATATATAATATATTATATATATTATATATATATGTATATATATAATATATAATATATATACAGGCAGACTAACTATATTAATAATTAAAGGATACAATGAAATGTTTAGTCAGAATTTCAAAGAAAGAGAAACATGAGATAGTTCAGGTGTTTCTGGAGCAGAATCTGAAATAAGAATAAAATAAATCTGTTAGAATAAAATAAATAAATAAATAAATGAAAGACTTCATTTCGAACATATAAATAAATAAATAAAAGCAGATACAAAATAATAACAATGTTTAGTCAGAATTACAGAGAAAGAGAAACATGAGACATTTCATGTTTCTGGAGCTTCAGCTTAAAGAAGAATAAAATACATCTATTAGAATAAATTAAAGACTTCATTTCGAACATATAAATAAATAAAAGCAGATACAAAGTAATAACCAACAGAAGCAGAGTAATAGAGTCTGAAAAGGAGGGGATAGAAGTCAAACTGATATTTCCCTTCATCTTCCTCACTTCTCCTCTAATAAATAACATATCATAGAATGATAATATAATATAATACAATATAATATAATATAATACAATATAATATAATATAATACAATATAACATAACATAATATAATATAATATAATATAATATAATATAATACAATATAACATAACATAATATAATATAATATAATATAATATAATACAATATAACATAACATAATATAATATAATATAATATAACATAATATAATATAATATAATATAATATAATACAATATAACATAACATAATATAATATAATATAATATAATATAATATAATACAATATAACATAACATAATATAATATAATATAATATAATATAATACAATATAACATAACATAATATAATATAATATAATATAACATAATATAATATAATATAATATAACATAATATAATATAATATAATATAACATAATATAATATAATATAATATAACATAATATAATACAATATAATATAACATGATATAATATAATATAATATATAAACTATCCCAGATTTATTTACATCCCACAAATCCATCCGGAGTTAAACAGTAGATATAAACCACCTCTGAACATGTGCAAGGCAGCGCAGCTTTATCTGTGGCACATTTCAACTACACGGAGATTCAAAGTGTTTTACATTCAACAACATTAAGACAACATTAAGACAACATTAAGACAACATTAAGACAACATTAAGACAACATTAAGACAACATTAAGACAACATTAAGACAACATTAAGACAGTTCTAAAAACATGAAAACATGAAAGATTAGAAAATAAAAACAAGCTGAAAATAAAAGCTAGGATAGAATGTAGAATAGAGACTAACACACGAGTAGAAGCTGTAGTTCAGTACATCAGATCATTATCTGATGAATTGAAGCTTTGATTATAAAGAAGTGAGAGTTGGAGGTTCTGCAGGGTTCTGGGAGTTCTATTAGAATAAATCATGTTATTAATATTATTAAGAGGAGCAGCATCTTAAAGAAGAATGAAATCATGTTATTAAAAGAGATTAATGTTAAATGTGTCGTGTGTAATATTTCATATTTAATGTTAACTGTGTTATGTGTTTCAGATCCGAACTCGGTTCTGCTGGATAAGGACGGGAAGAGGAAGCACACCCGGCCCACGTTCTCCGGGCAGCAGATCTTCGCTCTGGAAAAGACTTTTGAACAAACCAAATATCTGGCGGGTCCAGAGAGAGCCCGGCTGGCCTACTCACTGGGCATGACCGAGAGCCAGGTCAAGGTAAGAACCGAACCAGAACCACAACCTCAGAACCTTAGAAACAGAACCAGAACCAGAACCAGAACCTCAGAAACACTAAATAACACTAAACATGAGAGAATAGGAATAGAATAAACCAGCTTCTTAAAAACAACACGAAATATGTAATCATCACTAATTCATTCATTTAAAGACATTTTATTAATAATACTTTTCATATTTTTTTTATGTCTTTTAAACATTTATTTTTATTTCAATGAAGCTAAAATCAGTTTTATTTGTATAACCTAATATATATTATTATAATATCTCTCCAGTATATGAGCCTCTCATCATCATCATCATCATCGGAGGAGAAACTCTCACCAACCTTTAAGCCCTTTAGTGCAGCAGGAGGCCTTTCTATCATTAATACATGGACTTCATTTAATCATTTATCCTTTAATGCAGAACATTTATTAATGCATGTCTTTTAATGCATGTTTGTGCAGCACGTTGGTTTCACTCGTTCTGTTTGAAATTCGATCTAGAAATGAAGTTAATTATTATTATTATTATTATTATTATGAATATTAATATGAATATTAATAGTATTCTGGGACTCGCTGCAGGTTTTCAGGTTTTGAGTTTTATTTGATTTGATTTTCGTCTTTTAAATTCAAACTTCTGAGGATTTAATCGAACAGATAAAAAGCAGAAATCTGCATCTGAATGAACTTTATATATAAAATAGTGAAATGTTATAATAACCTATAATCTTATAACGTATAATAATAGAACATAGATAGGCATATTATTATAACTACAGCATATTTATTATTTCTGGTCTTTTGATGCATGTTTGTGCAGCACGCTGTTTCATCTTTCTGTTTGAAACTCGATCTAGAAATCACGTTTTATTATTATTATCTTTATTACTAGTAGTAATAGTAATAGTAGTAGTATATTATTATTATGATGGGACTCGCTGCTCGAGTTTTATTTGATTTTCGTCTTTTAAATTGAACGTGTGAAACGTTTCTGAGGATTTAAACGAACAGATAAAAAGCAGAAACCAACACGCCTGAATGAACTTTATATATTAAATAGTGAAATGTTATAATAACCTAGAATAATAATATAACCTAGATAATTAGAACTACAGCATATTTATTATTTCTTGCATCTGTCTTTTGGTGTATTTTGTGCAGCACGTTGTTTTGCATATTTTCTGTTAGAAATTCGATCTAGAATTGTTTTATTCTCATTATTGTTATTGTTATTATTATTCTAATTATTATTATGATGGGACTCGCTGCTCGAGTTTTATTTGATTTTCGTCTTTTAAATTGAACGTGTGAAACGTTTCTGAGGATTTAAACGAACAGATAAAAAGCAGAAACCAACACGCCTGAATGAACTTTATATATAGGATAATGAAATGTTATAATAACCTAGAATAATAATAATATAACTATATGGCATATTTATTATTTCTGGTCTTTTGATGCATGTTTGTGCAGCACGTTGTTTCATCTTTCTGTTTGAAACTCGATCTAGAAATCACGTTTTATTATTATTATTATTATTAGTAGTAGTAGTATTAGTATTAGTAATATTAGTATTATTAGTAGTAGTATCATTTCAGCTCGAGTTTTATTTGATTTTCGTCTTTTAAATTGAACGTGTGAAACGTTTCTGAGGATTTAAACGAACAGATAAAAAGCAGAAACCAACACGCCTGAATGAACTTTATATATTAAATAGTGAAATGTTATAATAACATAGAATAATAATATAACTATAACTATATCATATTTATTTTAATGCAGAACAATCCTTTATTTCTGCAGCATGAAATATAAGATGTAGTTTTAGTTCTTGTCTGAATGAAGCTGCAGAGTTTCAGTGTGAAGCTCTGACAAGTTAAATGATGAGAAAGTGAACTGAGTTCTGCATGATGGTCTCTGTCTCTGTGTCTCTGTGTCTCTGTGTCTCTGTGTCTGTCTCTGTGTCTCTGTCTCTGTGTCTCTGTGTCTCTGTGTCTCTGTCTCTGTGTCTCTGTGTCTCTGTGTCTCTGTGTCTCTGTCTCTGTCTCTGTGTCTCTGTGTCTGTGTCTCTGTCTCTGTGTCTCTGTGTCTCTGTGTCTCTGTCTCTGTGTCTCTGTCTCTGTGTCTCTGTGTCTCTGTCTCTGTGTCTCTGTCTCTGTGTCTCTGTGTCTCTGTGTCTCTGTGTCTCTGTCTCTGTGTCTCTGTCTCTGTGTCTCTGTGTCTCTGTCTCTGTGTCTCTGTGTCCTCTGTGTCTCTGTGTCTCTGTCTCTGTGTCTCTGTGTCTCTGTCTCTGTGTCTCTGTGTGTCTGTGTGTGTCTCTGTCTGTGTCTCTGTGTCTCTGTCTCTGTGTCTCTGTGTCTCTGTCTCTGTGTCTCTGTGTGTCTGTGTGTGTCTCTCAGGTGTGGTAGTGGAGAGAAATGTTATAATAACATAGAATAATATAACCTACATAATTATAACTATATCATATTTATTTTAATGCAGAACAATCCTTTATTTCTGCGGAATGAAATATAAGATGTAGTTTTAGTTCTTGTCTGAATGAAGCTGCAGTTTAGAGAAGTTAAATGGTGATAAAAGTGAACGGACCGCTGCATGGTGGTCTCTGTGTCTCTGTCTGTGTCTCTGTCTCTGTGTCTCTGGTGTGGTAGTGGAGTGAAATGTTATAATAACATAGAATAATTAGAACTATATCATATTTATTTTAATGCAGAACAATCCTTTATTTCTGCGGAATGAAATATAAGATGTAGTTTTAGTTCTTGTCTGAATGAAGCTGCAGAGTTTCAGTGTGAAGCTCTGACAAGTTAAATGATGAGAAAGTGAACTGAGTTCTGCATGATGGTCTCTGTCTCTGTGTCTCTGTGTCTGTCTCTGTGTCTGTCTCTGTCTCTGTCTCTGTCTCTGTCTCTGTGTCTCTGTGTCTGTCTCTGTGTCTGTCTCTGTCTCTGTCTCTGTCTCTGTCTCTGTCTCTGTGTGTCTCTCAGG
>NC_051287.1:464413-469413 GCF_015220745.1 Sebastes umbrosus | reverse complement strand
GGTGTTGGAGGACAGGAGGGTCTGATGTCCTGCAAGGTGTTGGAGGATAGGATGGTCTGATGTCCTGCAGGGTGTTGGAGGATAGGAGGGTCTGATGTCCTGCAGGGTGTTGGAGGATAGGAGGGTCTGATGTCCTGCAAGGTGTTGGAGGATAGGATGGTCTGATGTCCTGCAGGGTGTTGGAGGATAGGAGGGTCTGATGTTCTGCAAGGTGTTGGAGGATAGGATGGTCTGATGTCCTGCAGGGTGTTGGAGGATAGGAGGGTCTGATGTCCAGCAGGGTGTTGGAGGATAGGAGGGTCTGATGTTCTGCAGGGTGTTGGAGGATAGGATGGTCTGATGTCCTGTATGGTGTTGGAGGACAGGAGGGTCTGATGTTCTGCAGGGTGTTGGAGGACAGGAGGGTCTGATGTCCTGCAAGGTGTTGGAGGATAGGATGGTCTGATGTCCTGCAGGGTGTTGGAGGATAGGAGGGTCTGATGTCCAGCAGGGTGTTGGAGGATAGGAGGGTCTGATGTCCTGCAAGGTGTTGGAGGATAGGATGGTCTGATGTCCTGCAGGGTGTTGGAGGATAGGAGGGTCTGATGTTCTGCAAGGTGTTGGAGGATAGGATGGTCTGATGTCCTGCAGGGTGTTGGAGGATAGGAGGGTCTGATGTTCTGCAGGGTGTTGGAGGATAGGAGGGTCTGATGTCCTGCAGGGTGTTGGAGGACAGGAGGGTCTGATGTTCTGCAGGGTGTTGGAGGATAGGAGGGTCTGATGTTCTGCAAGGTGTTGGATCAGATGGAGGATACAGGATTTTCGGTGTAAAAGTGAAGTATTTCTATCAGTGAAAAGAGGAATACCTTCAGTAGTATCTGGTGCTCTACTGGTGTTCAGTATTATCTGGTACTCTGCTGTAGTATGTGGTACTCTGCTGTAGTATGTGGTACTCTGCTGTAGTATGTGGTACTCTGCTGTAGTATCTGGTACTCTGCTGTAGTATCTGGTACTCTGCTGTAGTATCTGGTACTCTGCTGTAGTATGTGGTGCTCTGCTGTAGTATGTGGTACTCTGCTGTAGTATCTGGTACTCTGCTGTAGTATGTGGTGCTCTGCTGTAGTATGTGGTACTCTGCTGTAGTATCTGGTACTCTGCTGTAGTATGTGGTACTCTGCTGTAGTATCTGGTACTCTGCTGTAGTATGTGGTGCTCTGCTGTAGTATGTGGTACTCTGCTGTAGTATCTGGTACTCTGCTGTAGTATGTGGTGCTCTGCTGTAGTATGTGGTACTCTGCTGTAGTATCTGGTACTCTGCTGTAGTATGTGGTGCTCTGCTGTAGTATGTGGTACTCTGCTGTAGTATCTGGTGCTCTGCTGTAGTATGTGGTACTCTGCTGTAGTATCTGGTACTCTGCTGTAGTATGTGGTACTCTGCTGTAGTATCTGGTACTCTGCTGTAGTATGTGGTGCTCTGCTGTAGTATGTGGTACTCTGCTGTAGTATGTGGTACTCTGCTGTAGTATCTGGTACTCTGCTGTAGTATGTGGTACTCTGCTGTAGTATGTGGTGCTCTGCTGTAGTATGTGGTACTCTGCTGTAGTATCTGGTGCTCTGCTGTAGTATGTGGTACTCTGCTGTAGTATGTGGTACTCTGCTGTAGTATGTGGTGCTCTGCTGTAGTATGTGGTACTCTGCTGTAGTATGTGGTACTCTGCTGTAGTATGTGGTACTCTGCTGTAGTATGTGGTACTCTGCTGTAGTATCTGGTACTCTGCTGTAGTATGTGGTGCTCTGCTGTAGTATCTGGTACTCTGCTGTAGTATGTGGTACTCTGCTGTAGTATCTGGTACTCTGCTGTAGTATCTGGTACTCTGCTGTAGTATCTGGTGCTCTGCTGTAGTATCTGGTACTCTGCTGTAGTATCTGGTACTCTGCTGTAGTATGTGGTACTCTGCTGTAGTATGTGGTACTCTGCTGTAGTATGTGGTACTCTGCTGTAGTATGTGGTACTCTGCTGTAGTATGTGGTACTCTGCTGTAGTATGTGGTGCTCTGCTGTAGTATCTGGTACTCTGCTGTAGTATGTGGTGCTCTGCTGTAGTATCTGGTACTCTGCTGTAGTATCTGGTACTCTGCTGTAGTATCTGGTACTCTGCTGTAGTATCTGGTACTCTGCTGTAGTATCTGGTACTCTGCTGTAGTATGTGGTACTCTGCTGTAGTATGTGGTGCTCTGCTGTAGTATGTGGTACTCTGCTGTAGTATGTGGTACTCTGCTGTAGTATGTGGTACTCTGCTGTAGTATGTGGTGCTCTGCTGTAGTATGTGGTACTCTGCTGTAGTATGTGGTACTCTGCTGTAGTATGTGGTGCTCTGCTGTAGTATGTGGTACTCTGCTGTAGTATGTGGTACTCTGCTGTAGTATGTGGTACTCTGCTGTAGTATGTGGTACTCTGCTGTAGTATGTGGTGCTCTGCTGTAGTATGTGGTGCTCTGCTGTAGTATGTGGTACTCTGCTGTAGTATGTGGTGCTCTGCTGTAGTATGTGGTGCTCTGCTGTAGTATCTGGTACTCTGCTGTAGTATGTGGTGCTCTGCTGTAGTATGTGGTACTCTGCTGTAGTATGTGGTACTCTGCTGTAGTATGTGGTGCTCTGCTGTAGTATGTGGTACTCTGCTGTAGTATGTGGTACTCTGCTGTAGTATGTGGTGCTCTGCTGTAGTATCTGGTACTCTGCTGTAGTATCTGGTGCTCTCTTGGTGTTTTGGTGAGCAGAGACTGAGTCCCACCTGTTGTCAGCGTCTCTACCTGTTGCCTTCCTGTTAAGTAGCGTGACTAATGTGTTAGCGTTAGCTGGTGTGTATAAAGAGCCCATTGACGGCTCTCAGTTGACCGTGTTCTACAAGAGAGATTACACACAAGGACACATGTCCCCCCCCCGTCCCCCCAGGTCTTATCTCGCTGTAGACCCGCCTGGAGGCCTGAGATAAGGAGCGCCGGGGGATCCTCCATTATGAGAAGCCAGCGGGCCTCCTCCTCCTCCTCCTCCTCCTCTTCCTCCTTTAAACACACAGTCATGGCTGAGTGGGATCATTGTGCTGCAGCTCTCTGAGAGCAGTAATCAGCGGCCCGCAGGGTGCTGAATAAAGTCACCCTTAATTGCTCTGTCTGCTTCAGCAACTTAATGACAACTTATGTGAGTCATTAACTGTGTGTGTGTGTGTGTGTGTGTGTGTGTGTGAAGCAGGTAACAGCTCACCTGCTGCTGTGGATCATCTGATGGAGGAGATGATATAATCTGTTATCAGCTGCTGGTGCTCACCTGTTCACCTCCTGCAGGTATTTATTCAGAGATAATCTCCTTTAATGAAGTGTCTCTCTGCCGGCTCCTCTCAGACACAAACAACATGTTAACATGGTAACAGGTTATAATCCCACCGATGGCTGCGTCTCTACGGCAACCGCCTCACACCGTCACACCTCTATTATACATGTACTCTAGTAGCTGCTGTACTGGAGGTACGGTCTGTACCTCGCAGGGAGATATTGGACTGTTTACTACATTCATCTGACAAGTTACTTTACAGATTACAACTTTTCAGATTGTATAGACCATGATGCATTGCTGTAGATTAAACTAGAGTTAAAATCATCTGATAGACTATGATATATACTGTATATATATATATGTACGTATATATATATATATATATGATTTGAATCATTTTGTTATTATTTGGTATTTAGTTTATTATTATTTTATTTTATTATTATTTTGTATATGTATGTTTATACTATTAATGTATTTATGAATTTATGTAGTTTTTTTTTGCATAGGAGTAATTTGATTTGTTGACCAAAATGTGACAATGTTTATATAAAATAATGTTTATCATTTATTTAATTAATTTAATATTTTTTATATATTTAATGATTATGATTATTATATTTATGTGTTTATTTATATTTGCATAGGAGTCGTTTAAATGTATTGACCAAAATGTTTATATAAAAAAATCCAATAAAATACTAATTACAAAAATAAATAAATAAATAAATACATAAATAAATAAATAGATAAATAGATAAATAAATAAATAAATAAATAAATAAATAAATAAATAGATAAATAAATAAATAAATAAATAAATAAATAAATAAATAAATAGATAAATAGATAAATAAATAAATAAATAAATAAATAAATAAATAAATAAAACCTAAAAAGTGTTGTTTTATACGCGGGGTCATTGATGTGATCCAGGTTTCCTCTGATGGTTGTCAGTTATTACATCAAAAGAACCTAAAGAATAAGTGTTACATGTTCCCCTTCTCTAATAAAAGCCTGTTAAATGTCACTTCCTCTTCCTGCAGTATAACTATAACTATATATATATATATATATATATATATATCTATAACTATATATCTATCTAACATGTCGTCCATGTGAAGGATGTCAGCCGAGCTTCATCTCTCATCTCCTGCGTTATATTTAATGTTGTTTCCCTTGGCGATGGTCACATGTGTCAGACGGTCCCTGCAGTCAGTGAGCCCTCCTCTCTGTAATGGAGTGACGGACACCCCCCCTAAAACACATCTGGGTGATGTGGGGGGGTCTCCCTGTTTATCATGGGATGCATTCAGAGGAGGAGGAGGAGGAGGAGGAAGCACATTGTGTGCATAATTCACCAGCTGCATTGGTCATAAACAGAGATGTGTGTGGAGGCTAATGATCCACGTGAAATTAATGACTCCATAAAATAGAAAAATCCAGCGTTCACACGGCGTGACAGATCCGGTGACTTTGATAAACCGTCAAATGACAGATAATCAGGAGGGGGGAGGGGAGGGGCTCATCAGTCCCGTCTGCACTTCAACACGGCAGGAAGTGATGTCTCTATAACCATCCACTACTATACTATACTGTATACTGTATACTATGTCTGTTACTGCGTTCACTATGTCTCTATAACCATCCACTACTATACTATACTGTATACTGTATACTATGTCTGTT
>NC_051287.1:419413-454413 GCF_015220745.1 Sebastes umbrosus | reverse complement strand
TGTAGTATTAACTATAGTATTAACTGTAGTATTAACTGTAGTATTAACTGTAGTATTAACTATAGTATTAACTGTAGTATTAACTGTAGTATTAACTGTAGTATTAACTGTAGTATTAACTGTAGTATTAACTGTAGTATTAACTATAGTATTAACTGTAGTATTAACTATAGTATTAACTGTAGTATTAACTGTAGTATTAACTGTAGTATTAACTATAGTATTAACTGTAGTATTAACTGTAGTATTAACTGTAGTATTAACTGTAGTATTAACTATAGTATTAACTATAGTATTAACTGTAGTATTAACTGTAGTATTAACTGTAGTATTAACTATAGTATTAACTGTAGTATTAACTATAGTATTAACTGTAGGAACTCTGTAATCCAGTAGATTTCATGACTCTTCATCCTCTCTCTCCTCACAGTTCAGTTTTCTAGACTATAAATGTTTAGTTGAACTCTGAGATAAGAGATGAACCACAGTCGTGATCTGAAGTGCTTCTTTCCCACAAAGCAGTGGAAGTGCTTGAGCTGGGACAGTTTAATTGTTTTAGATGAATGTTAATGATCATAAGTCTGTGGTTCTCTCTGTGTGGAGGATGTTGTGTGTAATCGATGGCAGGCGGTGGATGTGTGTGTGTTGATCAGATCTGCAGTGGAGGGATGTGAGGACCCGTGTGGACATGTTGTGTCTGCTGGGAGAGACCCTGCTGCTGTGATTGATGGGCTCCGCAGCAGGAACAGCTCCTTCTATGGAGCCGCCGCTGCCTGGGAAAGTTCCTATACATGAGAGAAAGTTGTCAGCTCGGTGCAGATGGAGGTGGAGGTGGAGGTGGAGGTGGAGACGAGCCGCTCAACACAAGGCTCAAACTGTTTCACCGCAGGACTATAATGCTGGTTTCCCATGCTCGCCGAGGCCCCACCGTTTGTTTAGTGATATCGCAACTGGGCGTTAATGCCTCTTTAGTTATGTCACCCCGAAAGGCCGAGGAGGCGAGGAGGCGCTTCACTCAGGAGCTGAAGGATCCCGTTAACCCCGTCACCTCCAACCTGCATGAACATACACATCAGACATAAATAGCTCCCATTCATACAGGTTCACTACTGTTATTAATACTCTGAATACTCTATCTGTCTGAATACTCTATTAGTAAATGTTTTCACATATTTTACTGATATTTTTTAAGAATTTTCAGTCATTTTTAACGTATTTTTCAGATTTTTTAAAACTATTATTTCACATATTTTACTAATCATTTTCAGACATTTTTCGGATATTTTTTTAGATGTTTTTTTCATGCTTTTAAACATATATTTTAGACATTTTCCCAAGATTTTTCAGACATTTTTTGGATATTTTACACATATTCATCAGACATTTTTCTTAGTTTTTTTGGACATTTTTTGGACATTTTTCAATATTCTTTTCATATATTTTACTAATAATCTTTGGATATTGTTCACATATTTCTGAATTGTCTTTGATACTTTAGGCTTGTAGAAAGTCCTCTTTACTAATAGATGTTATTTTGTTTAGTTTTCGCATATTTTTAAAACATTTTTCAGACAATTTTCACACATTTTTCGAATATGTTCTTTACTATTTTTTCACATATTTTCCTAATAATTTTTCATGCTTTTAGCTTCTTTTACAAATACATGTTTCAAGTTTTGACATATTTTACTAATATTTTCAGACATTTTTCCAGATTTATCCAACGTTTTTTCAGATAGTTTTCAATATTTTTTTTCACATATTTTAGTAATAATTTTTGGATATTTTTCACATACTAAATTATTTCTCTTCTATTGTCATATTCTACTGAAATGGCTTGTGTTGAACAATAAAATATTATAAATATAATATATGTTTTCGATCCAAAATGGCGGCAGTGGCTGCTTCTATACTTCTTTGAAACTAATTTAACATCCGAGTTCACCAGTATTCTCCCAGCATGCAACACTGTGGGGCCATCCACTAAAATGCTCTGATAGAATCTTTATTGTTGAAGGAAAGCTGATGAATACCTTTTCTACTACGTCCATACGCAGCTCTGATGCAGCTCTGATGCAGCTCTGATGCAGCTCTGATGCAGCTCCACGGTGACGGTGTGGCCGGTAACATCCTGATTCCTCTCACACACGATGAGGTAAACAGTCCAACAGCCCATTAGAGCCATTCCTCAGACACAGTGATTATAGGAGCCCAGCCAAGTCAGGACACTTCCTGTTGTTCTTCATTAATGAACAGCAGCGACTGCAGTTGGTTTTGGACAATGTACAACGCTGAGCAAACGTCCTCAGTCACACACACGCACGCACGCACGCACGCACGCACGCACGCACGCACTCACGCACGCACACACACATTCTCTTTCTACGCTACAACTGTAGAGCACCCGTATACTGACAATTATGTTAAATGCATTCAAACGACAAACAAAGTATGTCCAAAATATGACCGAAAAAATGCTGAAAAAATGTCGAAAAGAAGGCCGAGATATGTCCGAAAAAAATGCCAAAGTATGTCTGAAATACGGTTGAAAAAAAGGCCGAAATATGCCTGAAAAAGGCAGAAAAAATGCCAAAGTATGTCTGAAATACGGTTGAAAAAAAGGCCGAAATATGCCTGAAAAAGGCAGAAAAAATGCCAAAGTATGTCCGAAATATGACCAAAAACAATTCCAAAAAAGGCCAAAATATGTCTGAATAAAAGTCGGAAAAATATCTGAAATATTTCTGAAAAAAGTAAAAAAAAAGGCTGAAAAATGTCCAAAAATATCTGAAAAAAAGTGTGAAAAAGTTAGCAGGAAACGTTACGGTATGGTGGTAACGTTACGGTATGGTGGTAACGTTACGGTATGGAGGTAACGTTATGGTATGGAGGTAACGTTATGGTATGGTGGTAACGTTACGGTATGGTGGTAACGTTACGGTATGGAGGTAACGTTATGGTATGGAGGTAACGTTATGGTATGGAGGTAACGTTATGGTATGGTGGTAACGTTATGGTATGGTGGTAACGTTATGGTATGGTGGTAACGTTACGGTATGGTGGTAACGTTACGGTATGGAGGTAACGTTATGGTATGGAGGTAACGTTATGGTATGGAGGTAACGTTATGGTATGGTGGTAACGTTATGGTATGGAGGTAACGTTATGGTATGGTGGTAACGTTATGGTATGGAGGTAACGTTATGGTATGGAGGTAACGTTATGGTATGGTGGTAACGTTATGGTATGGAGGTAACGTTATGGTATGGTGGTAACGTTATGGTATGGAGGTAACGTTATGGTATGGAGGTAACGTTATGGTATGGTGGTAACGTTATGGTATGGAGGTAACGTTATGGTATGGCGGTAACGTTATGGTATGGCGGTAACGTTATGGTATGGTGGTAACGTTACGGTATGGTGGTAACGTTACGGTATGGTGGTAACGTTACGGTATGGAGGTAACGTTACGGTATGGAGGTAACGTTACGGTATGGTGGTAACGTTACGGTATGGTGGTAACGTTACGGTATGGAGGTAACATTACGGTATGGTGGTAACGTTATGGTATGGAGGTAACGTTATGGTATGGAAGTAACGTTATGGTATGGTGGTAACGTTATGGTATGGAGGTAACGTTATGGTATGGCGGTAACGTTATGGTATGGCGGTAACGTTATGGTATGGCTGTAACGTTATGGTATGGAGGTAACGTTATGGTATGGTGGTAACGTTATGGTATGGTGGTAACGTTACGGTATGGTGGTAACGTTACGGTATGGAGGTAACGTTACGGTATGGTGGTAACGTTACGGTATGGAGGTAACGTTACGGTATGGAGGTAACGTTACGGTATGGTGGTAACGTTACGGTATGGTGGTAACGTTACGGTATGGAGGTAACATTATGGTATGGTGGTAACGTTATGGTATGGTGGTAACGTTATGGTATGGTGGTAACGTTATGGTATGGTGGTAACGTTACGGTATGGTGGTAACGTTACGGTATGGTGGTAACGTTACGGTATGGAGGTAACGTTACGGTATGGTGGTAACGTTACGGTATGGAGGTAACGTTACGGTATGGTGGTAACGTTACGGTATGGAGGTAACGTTATGGTATGGAGGTAACGTTATGGTATGGTGGTAACGTTATGGTATGGAGGTAACGTTACGGTATGGTGGTAACGTTACGGTATGGAGGTAACGTTACGGTATGGTGGTAACGTTACGGTATGGAGGTAACGTTATGGTATGGAGGTAACGTTATGGTATGGCGGTAACGTTATGGTATGGAGGTAACGTTACAGTATGGAGGTAACGTTATGGTATGGAGGTAACGTTATGGTATGGAGGTAACGTGGCGGTGGAGCCGGCCGTCGCTTTCGTCTCCATGGTCAAACGGGCCGACGCTACGACTGTAGAGCACCCAGATACTGACGTTTGTGTTCTCTGCATTGAAACGGCCCCGATGGAGCTGACCATGGATGGATAAAGAGAACGGAGCTGACGGGAGAGCTAGAGACCACCTTGGAGAAGTTAGAGGAAGTAGACACGTGGGACTACGGCCGCTTTTCAAAATAAGGTGTTAACAAAGGGAACTGTAGATACTAAATACATCTATGGAAATCAGATTGATTAGGAGAGTGGTCCCAGACCTAATCATTAAGATCAGTGTATCAGTGTAGATGATGGAATAGACGCACTAGAATCAAATTAAAAATCGGGGCTAGCTGGTTACTCTTTCCCGCCGGCTGGATCCTCCATAGACTGGTGTAATTTCCTCTTTATTTAAGTACATAGCAGCGGCCTCTGTCTCATGGACATACAGTATGGATATACACATTTGATCTCTCTCTCTTCTTTCACCATACGTGTGTTTGCATCCTGGTCTGTGTGCACATAATGTAGGAGGAAAAATTCAGCCCTAATAATGTTCAGTATTTATAAAAAGAGATTTATATATATGCGTGTGTGTGTGTGTGTGTGTGTGTGTGTGTGTGTGTGTGTGTGGCGGCTCCTCTGGAAGGAAAATGGATCGATCTTTAAGTATTTAATTCAATGATGGTTTCCTTTAAGAAGGTCCATCTTGTTGCTCTCGGAGCCATTATCATTAGAATTTGTTTATCATTAGATTATAAATTCTTCATCTGTCTTTAAGATGATTCTCTAATCTAATTTCTGATGCTACAAATGCAGTCCGGCCCCGTCACTCTTTATTCTGTGTGACTTCTAACCCGCTTTTATCTGAGAGCAGCTCTGAATTCACTGCAGCAGCATTAAATCAGCCCGACTCAAACTCAAACTCAAACTCAAACTCAAACACAAACACAAACACAAACACACCACGCTAGACCACTTCTGCTTTCTTTCTTTCTTCCTTTCCTTCTTCTTCTCCGTTACCGGGTTCTCGTTGTTCCATAAAACGTCTTAAATCCAGTCAAACTAAATCAGATGAAGGTAATGAAGGTCATAAATTGTCTTCAATTCTCTATAAATTTTCTCTTTGTGTTAAATTTGCAGATGGTGCGTTTAAGGCTCATGGGAAAATTGCCATGCACCATAGTAAACATCCCATAATGTGTATTTGTTTGATTAACTTAGTATTAGATATTTTTTCACATATTTTATTAATAATTTTCCGACATGTTTCGGATATTTTTTTAACATATTTCCAAATGTTTTATCATGCTTTTAGCCTCTTTACAAATAGATGTTATTTTGTTTAGTTTTCACTTATTTTACTAATATTTTTCAGACTTTCTTTTGGTAATTTTGCACAAATTTGTCAAACATTTCTCGGATATTTTTCAATATTTTTTTGGATATTTTTCACATATTTTCTTTGCATATTTTATTAATAATATTCAGATATTTTTTGGTTATTTTTCAATATTTGTTTTTCACATATTTGACTAATAATCTTTTGATATTTTTCTCCAGTTTGACGTCATTCAAACCCGTTTAGGTTGAACTGGGAACAACTGGTTGACTAACTGGTGATTTGTTTGTTTTAAAACCGGCGTTGGGGAAACCCTGATATAGCTGTCCAGCAGCGGTGCATGCTGGGTAACTGTCATGGTGGCTGGTTAAAGAGACCGAAGCACACTTTAACACCAAACGCCGCTGTGAGACAAATCGGTACAAATTGGTATTTTTCCACTTTATAGGATTACAAAGGGGAAAGGGGCCCCTGTGGGGGGGCGTCTCCGTGGGCCAGAGACTGAGACCGAGGGGGGGGGCGGGGTCAGAGGAACAAAGAGGCTCTGGGAACCAGACCCTCAGACCGTCAGACCGTCAGACCGTCAGACCCTCAGACCGTCAGAGTCCGTCTCTACGGGTCCAGACTCAAACTCTCTGCTTCAGTGGAGGAAGAAGCTCCAGCATCCTTTACACTTCAGCCAGAGCTGAAACCAATAATCAATCAATCAATCAGTCGGTCCGTCAATAGGAAATGAATCCACAGATATTTAATCAAGTATTTGGGTAATTGATTATTGATTATTATTTATTAAACGAAAACACCAAATATTGTTAGTTTCCAGATGTGTAGAACAGCTGTCGTTGGACTGTTTGTTTCTGACATTTTACAGACGATATGATTAATGGACTAATTAAAGTGTTCTTTTAATGCAACCGTTATTAATAATAATCTGTTTATATGTATATAGCGTGTTAGGGCTGCACACTTCATCTAAATCTGATCAAGATTGCAGTATGGCCTACTGACATTTTCTAATCGCAGGAGGCGCAATATTTATGAAAGGCTGAATGTGTCAAAATATCGTTTTAAATTAAATTTAAAAAAAAGATTTTTACACATTTTTCAAAATGTTTTTCGGATATTTTCAATATTTTTTCACATATTTTACTAATAATATTCAGATATTTGGGGATATTTTTCACATATTTCAGAATGTTTTATCATGCTTTTAACCACTTTACATTATTTTGTTACTGTTACCGTTTTTTTGTTATTGTCATTAGTCTTTACGTTATTTACTTTAGTTTTCACATATTTCACTGATATTTTTCACTAATAATTTTCCAACTTTTTTAAAATATTTTTCACATATTTGAAAGGCTAAACGGTAACAAATTTAAATTGAAGCAGAATATTTCGTCAGTTAAAATGTTTTTGTGAATTTTGGAAATGATTACATCGATCTATTTTCAATACATTTTGGACTTTAAAACACTCTGGAGTTATCACAAATAAACCTACGCAGCCACCACTGGAATCTAATAATAACTAATAATATAATACTAATAATATTAGTGTAGCCTGATTCTTTATCTCACACTGGACAGAATAGCAGGTTTAAACAGAATATATCTCTATTTAAATAGTTTAATAGACAGACCTTTGTATAAATCATCCAGTGTGTTATTGTGATTTTAGTGTTGTACATGAGCTAATCTAATTTAGAAACCTCAGATTAGACACATCCTGATCTATCTCCTACATTAAGACTGATACCAGGTACATAATGAGATATTTAATCTGCTTCTCTCCCTGAGAGTCCGACACATGCGGCGTGTCGATGCGTCGGCGTCGTGAGGAATCGCTCCGATAATCAGAACCAATCGATGAGCTGGATCGGCCCGGAGGAGCCGGCCGCGGTTCGATAGCTGCTGCTGCTGCTTCCCTGCGTGTGATATAAGCGGGCGTGAATAATTCAGTGTGGTCGAACGTGTTTACGGCGTTGGAACCGGGTCGCTCCCCGCCACATTATAATGGGGTCTATAAAGTGTGGTGACCTCACGCTCTCAGCTCATTTACAGCCAATGACTTTAAGTGTGTCCAATCCAATCCTCAGGTATTTATTGAGAGAGAAGTGCACCGCCGCTCTCTGAGTAAATTGAAATCGCTGCCGTCCCGCGGGACTTCATCTCAGCCCGGGTCCACATCATGAGGGGGGAACTCCGAGACCCCGACTGGACTATGAGCATATTTATCCATCGCTGATGATCTTATTACCATTTATTCATCCATAAAGACCCACGGGTTTATAAACCAGTCCACACACAGCTCACAGGGAGGCCGGCCTTCTGACTCTGACTATATCTATATACTTTATACTGCAGGACAATCTGCAATCCACGACTTCTACTGGAAACAGAGTATTTCTACACCGTGCTATTAGTACTTCTACTGGTAACAGAGTATTTCTACACCGTGCTATTAGTACTTCTACTGGTAACAGAGTATTTCTACACTGTGCTATTAGTACTTCTACTGGTAACAGAGTATTTCTACACCGTGCTATTAGTACTTCTACTGGTAACAGAGTATTTCTACACCGTGCTATTAGTACTTCTACTGGTAACAGAGTATTTCTACACCGTGCTATTAGTACTTCTACTGGTAACAGAGTATTTCTACACCGTGCTATTAGTACTTCTACTGGTAACAGAGTATTTCTACACTGTGCTATTAGTACTTCTACTGGTAACAGAGTATTTCTACACCGTGCTATTAGTACTTCTACTGGTAACAGAGTATTTCTACACCGTGCTATTAGTACTTCTACTGGTAACAGAGTATTTCTACACCGTGCTATTAGTACTTCTACTGGTAACAGAGTATTTCTACACTGTGCTATTAGTACTTCTACTGGTAACAGAGTATTTCTACACTGTGGTGTTAGTACTTCTACTGGTAACAGAGTATTTCTACACCGTGCTATTAGTACTTCTACTGGAAACAGAGCATTTCTACACCGTGCTATTAGTACTTCTACTGGTAACAGAGTATTTCTACACCGTGCTATTAGTACTTCTACTGGTAACAGAGTATTTCTACACTGTGCTATTAGTACTTCTACTGGTAACAGAGTATTTCTACACCGTGGTGTTAGTACTTCTACTGGTAACAGAGTATTTCTACACCGTGGTGTTAGTACTTCTACTGGTAACAGAGTATTTCTACACCGTGCTATTAGTACTTCTACTGGTAACAGAGTATTTCTACACCGTGCTATTAGTACTTCTACTGGTAACAGAGTATTTCTACACTGTGCTATTAGTACTTCTACTGGTAACAGAGTATTTCTACACCGTGCTATTAGTACTTCTACTGGTAACAGAGTATTTCTACACCGTGCTATTAGTACTTCTACTGGTAACAGAGTATTTCTACACTGTGCTATTAGTACTTCTACTGGTAACAGAGTATTTCTACACTGTGCTATTAGTACTTCTACTGGTAACAGAGTATTTCTACACCGTGCTATTAGTACTTCTACTGGTAACAGAGTATTTCTACACCGTGCTATTAGTACTTCTACTGGTAACAGAGTATTTCTACACCGTGCTATTAGTACTTCTACTGGTAACAGAGTATTTCTACACCGTGCTATTAGTACTTCTACTGGTAACAGAGTATTTCTACACTGTGGTATTAGTACTTCTACTGAAGTAATAGACCGGAGTACTTCTTCTAGAGCTAAATCTTCTATCCTGACATCCTGTAGGTCATTTCATATATCCTGATTCTGGTAATTCAATAAATATCTATATGAAATGACGTCATGGTAAAACCTGTTTCTGTAGACTCCTGGGTCAATTAAATACACTCACTCTCATGATGCTCATAACTTCATTAATACTTCAACAACACAAGTTTAAAACTGAAATTGTCGTGCATCATAGTCTCCTGTTTACGTTCAATAATGTGTATTTGTTTTTGATTAACTTAGTATTACATATTTTTTCACATATTTTACTAATAATTTCCGACATTTTTCTGATATTTTCTGGATGTTTTTTAACATATTTCCAAATGTTTTATCGTGCTTTTAGCCTCTTTACAAAAAGATGTTATTTTGTTTAGTTTTCACATATTTTACTAATATTTTTGTAACATTTTTCGGATATTTTTCAATATTTGTTTCACATATTATATTATACTAATAATCTTTGTATATTTTTCTCACATACATCTGAATGGTCTTTTATGTTTTTAGATTGTAGAAAGTTTTCTTTTATATGTTATTTTGTTCAGTTTTTACATATTTAACTGATATTTTTTGAGTATTTTTCAGACAGTTTTTTTGTATTTTTAGATATTATTATTATTATTATGTTTTTTTTTTTCCTTTTTTTCACACAGTTTACTAATAATTTTCCATAATTTTTCGGATATTTTTCAATAATTGTCTGACATTTGAGTATTTTTCACACATTTGAAAGGCTAAACACCAACAAATTTAGATTGAAGCAGAATATTTCGTATGTTGTAAATGATTACATAGATTTTTTTCAATCAATTTTTAATTTTGGACTTTAAAACACTCTGGAGTTATTGGAAATGTTTAGATAACACGAGTCACAAATAAACCTACGCAGCCACCACTGGACTCTAATTCTTCTTCTTCGTTGGTATCAACGGCGTCCCCCTGAAGGCAGAAAAGTCTCGCTGTAATCGGGGTAAAACTTTCCGTCAGGTCGTATTTGCTGCTGCAGATTATTTGTATATAAAGTAATATTTCTGTGAGCTGATGGGTGGAGATAAACGTGGCGTCACACTGCGGCGCCGTGCGTTTAGCGGCGAGGTTAACCCGGCGAGGACACGGGACACTTCCCACATGACTGATAAGAGGACGGCCGGCCGGTGGGAGCTCCGCAGCTTCACAGCTCTCTGCTCCAGCTGTGTAAATGGTTTATGTGTGAAATGTGAGCTATGCAGGTCAGAGTCATGCTACGCAAATAAATAGTCCCCTCACCTCCACATTAAACACATAGTTCATTACCGGCGAGGCCCTCTGACCCCGCCGACCACGCATCCATCAAATCATGATGAATACACCTGATTGGTCTTTGTTCACGCTGTGTTCTCATGCACAAAGATGAATCCTGATGTCTAAATCAATACGGCAGCTTCTCCAGAAAGCTGTTTTAGTGTTATGGATCCTTTGTGACGGAGAAGCAGCTGCTGGTCTTAAAGATGAAAACCTTCTAGTTTTTGTCAATCGATAAACGGGCCGCTTCTTTCACCATCTTCCCTCGCCGAGCGGCATCCGTCTTCTCAAGTACACTTAGATGGCTAATGTCCACTTCTCATAGATATTCTAATGACCGGTCTAAATCACGCCCATCTCCCTTTTATTGCTGATCCAGGGGATCTAAGCACTTTCATATGCTTAAAAGGAGCCGTTTGAAGGCGCTTTACATTCAATCAATTCATCATTTCCTCGGTAAAATGTCAGGAAAACTCTGAGAGTCTAAGGTGACGTCTTCAGAAACCGACTTAGAGAAAAGCAGAAAATCAGGTAAAATAACTGTTTCTGCTGAATAAATTACCTTCATATCAAAATAGTCGTCTTTTAATTCTCTGTCCACCGTCTAATTTATTATTTAACAAATGTTTGAAGCAGTTTTAAAGTCTCTTTAGATGCAGCATCACAATGATTCAGCAGAACGCCGTTCAATAACGTCATGTTTTCCTCTCTGTAATATCTGTGCACGGCAGACACAGTGCTCGTGATAATGTCAACGTTAATAAAGTAAACATGTACGGACTTTTTCCGTATTGAAGCACCTGAACCTGAAACCAACAGTTGTATATAAAGAGGCGAATAGATGCAGATTCGTGCCGGGTGACGTATACCAATGATTGCGGGAGTTGAGAAATTGTTGTGTCTCTGTGTGGTGAATGTCAGAAAACATTTCAGAAAAAATATCCGAAAAATGTCTGTAAAAAAGTCCCCAAAATGTTCGGAAAAAAATATCCTAAGAAATGTCCAAAAGATGTCAAAAAAATGTCTGAAAAAAGTCCAGAAAACTTTCCGAAAAAAAGTCTGAAGTGTCCAAAAAAGTCCAAAATGTCTGAAATATGTCTGAATGATATAAAAAAAAAAAAAGTTTTAAAAATGTCTGAAAAATGTAAAAAAAAAATGTCCAAAATATGTCAAAAAAAAGTCTCGAAAAAAGGGTCTGGAAAAATATCCCCAAAAAAAGGTCTGAAAGTCGTCCAAAATAATTCCCCAAAAAGTCTGAGAATTGTCCGAAAGAAAGGCAGAAGAAAAGTCTGATCCTGGAATCATAGTAAACTAGAGAACCTGATGAATCCATCGGTACCGGAAAAACTGTCATGTCCATGTTCAAAGCGGTCCCTTGACCTCTGACCTCCAGATCAGTGAATGTAAATGGATTCTATGGGTACCCACGAGTCTCCCCTTTACAGACATGCCCACTTTATGATAATCACATGCAGTTTGGTTATTTTGACTCATGTATAATAGTTTATTTTGGTGTGTTTCTTTATGCTATGACAGGTTTTCCCAAAATTAAATAAAAAAACCCAAATCTGAATATATTGAATGGTTCCGCCTGTATCACGATCTGCATCACGATCTGCATCACGATCTGCATCTAAGATCTGCATCACGATCTGCATCACGATCTGCATCACGATCTGCATCACGATCTGCATCACGATCTGCATCACGATCTGCATCTAAGATCTGCATCACGATCTGCATCACGATCTGCATCACGATCTGCATCTAAGATCTGCATCACGATCTGCATCACGATCTGCATCACGATCTGCATCTAAGATCTGCATCACGATCTGCATCACGATCTGCATCACGATCTGCATCTAAGATCTGCATCACGATCTGCATCACGATCTGCATCACGATCTGCATCACGATCTGCATCACGATCTGCATCACGATCTGCATCACGATCTGCATCACGATCTGCATCTAAGATCTGCATCACGATCTGCATCACGATCTGCATCTAAGATCTGCATCACGATCTGTATCACGATCTGCATCTAAGATCTGCATCACGATCTGCATCACGATCTGCATCTAAGATCTGCATCACGATCTGCATCACGATCTGCATCACGATCTGCATCACGATCTGCATCACGATCTGCATCTAAGATCTGCATCACGATCTGCATCACGATCTGCATCACGATCTGCATCTAAGATCTGCATCACGATCTGCATCACGATCTGCATCACGATCTGCATCACGATCTGCATCTAAGATCTGCATCACGATCTGCATCACGATCTGCATCTAAGATCTGCATCACGATCTGCATCACGATCTGCATCACGATCTGCATCACGATCTGCATCACGATCTGCATCACGATCTGCATCACGATCTGCATCTAAGATCTGCATCACGATCTGCATCATCGATCTGCATCACGATCTGCATCTAAGATCTGCATCACGATCTGCATCACGATCTGCATCACGATCTGCATCACGATCTGCATCTAAGATCTGCATCACGATCTGCATCCACGATCTGCATCACGATCTGCATCTAAGATCTGCATCACGATCTGTATCACGATCTGCATCACGATCTGCATCACGATCTGCATCACGATCTGCATCACGATCTGCATCTAAGATCTGCATCACGATCTGCATCACGATCTGCATCACGATCTGCATCACGATCTGCATCACGATCTGCATCTAAGATCTGCATCACGATCTGCATCACGATCTGCATCTAAGATCTGCATCACGATCTGCATCACGATCTGCATCACGATCTGCATCACGATCTGCATCACGATCTGCATCTAAGATCTGCATCACGATCTGCATCACGATCTGCATCACGATCTGCATCTAAGATCTGCATCACGATCTGCATCACGATCTGCATCTAAGATCTGCATCACGATCTGCATCACGATCTGCATCACGATCTGCATCTAAGATCTGCATCACGATCTGTATCACGATCTGCATCACGATCTGCATCTAAGATCTGCATCACGATCTGCATCACGATCTGCATCACGATCTGCATCACGATCTGCATCACGATCTGCATCTAAGATCTGCATCACGATCTGCATCACGATCTGCATCTAAGATCTGCATCACGATCTGCATCTAAGATCTGCATCACGATCTGCATCACGATCTGCATCACGATCTGCATCACGATCTGCATCACGATCTGCATCACGATCTGCATCTAAGATCTGCATCACGATCTGTATCACGATCTGCATCACGATCTGCATCACGATCTGTATCACGATCTGCATCTAAGATCTGCATCACGATCTGCATCACGATCTGTATCTAAGATCTGCATCACGATCTGTATCACGATCTGCATCTAAGATCTGCATCACGATCTGCATCACGATCTGCATCACGATCTGTATCTAAGATCTGCATCACGATCTGTATCACGATCTGCATCTAAGATCTGCATCACGATCTGCATCACGATCTGCATCTAAGATCTGCATCACGATCTGTATCACGATCTGCATCTAAGATCTGCATCACGATCTGCATCACGATCTGCATCTAAGATCTGCATCACGATCTGCATCACGATCTGCATCTAAGATCTGCATCACGATCTGCATCACGATCTGCATCTAAGATCTGCATCACGATCTGTATCACGATATGCATCTAAGATCTGCATCACGATCTGCATCACGATCTGCATCTAAGATCTGCATCACGATCTGTATCACGATCTGCATCTAAGATCTGCATCACGATCTGCATCACGATCTGCATCACGATCTGCATCACGATCTGCATCACGATCTGCATCACGATCTGTATCATGATCTGTATCACGATCTGCATCACGATCTGCATCACGATCTGTATCACGATCTGCATCACGATCTGCATCTAAGATTCTTGCTGATACAACGTATGTCTGCTAGATACAGTCAGTGTGATGTCACTGGATGTGAATACAGCTCGCCGCCGGGTGACGTTATGAACCCAGACACGACGGCGTTTGGTTCTCTGACATATCTGGGACTTCACCAACATGAACACAGCAGCTACAGAGGTTATTTCTTCCATGGCTGATGGAGGACATGTTGTTGGTATCCATGGAGACGAGCTCCTCCTCCTCTCCGGAGCGTCTGATGATACCGGCGGTCCGACTGGTGCGGGTAAAGCGAGGTGAAACTTGTCTCTTGGGTACGTGAGGCCGTCACCGTGCCGGCGGTGGACGCTCCGTCCTGCCGTCTCTGATCTGATGAAGACATTAATGGTCCAGAGAGCTGTTTATTATGGGATAGAGACAGATTGATGGGGCTGCTGGGTGAAACACAGAAACACAGTCCTGTTTGTATTTATTCTCTCGTCTCCTCAAAGAGCTGAAGAATAGTTCCTTTTTATTAATTTCATGGATTATTTGCTCATTATGCATTAATCACGGCGCCCCATCTGGAAGGTGCAGGCGTGACTGTGTGAGAAACAGCCATTCTGATCTCAATTAGATTATGCCTCTGCTCGCCGTCTACCCATAAATCACTTCTCCAAAGTGAAATTAACAGTTACTGGAGCGCATTAATATCCCGAGTCAGAGCGTGAGGCGGAGCGCGGCGACTGGAACCGGCCGCCGTCTCTCACAACGCTCACAACATCACTCTGTTTGTGAGATATCAACATCACATGCTAACGCACACACACACACACACACACACACACACACACACACACACTGACAGGAGGAGTGATGGCGTGTGAAGCAGGTAGACAGTCAGATCGCCGTGCATCATGGGTAATGGTCAACGTATAATCCTCGAGTAATGAAATAAAGAATAAGACAGATAAAGAGACTATAGATCTAACATGAACAAACCCTCCACTTTATTATATATATATATATATATATTATTATTACTGTGTCTGGTAGGTCTGTCTCTATTGTTGTTAACTTGTTGACCTCTCGACCATGAAGGGAACCAGATGAATCAGACACTTCTAGAGACTTTGACTTTGTAAACCTCTAAATGAATCCAGTAGAAGCTTTGATTTTCAGCATGTGTGTAGTCAGAGATGTCCTGAAGTCAAATATATCAGTAATACATTTATTATCCAGCAACCCAGAAATCAAAGAATAAACACATTTCTCTCACAGATTAGTGGGGTTTATTTCTTTCTCGTAATATTCTGACTTTATTGTGTAAATCTCAGATGTTGTTTCCCTCAATGTGGCCCTAATACTCTGTAGTACATTGTCTCTTTGGCCCTCACTGCATTAGACTGATATACTATATACTTGCATTACCTCCGTACCGTAACGTTTCCTGCTAACTTTTTCACACTTTCTTTCCGGATATTTTTGGAAAATTTTCAGGCATTTTTTGGACTTTTATTCAGACATATACATGCCTTTTTCTGACATATTTCTGCCTTTTTTGGACATTTTTTGGGCCATATTTTGGACATACTTTTGCATTTTTTTCTGCATTTCTTTCTGACAGATTTTAGACATTTTTTGGGAAATATTTCAGACATATATCAGCCTTTTATCGGACATTTTTCAGACTTTTGTTTGAACATTTTTTCGACCTTTTTCGTACATATTTCAGACATTTAAAAAAAAAAAAAGACATTTTTTGGCTTTTTTTCTGACTTTTCGTACATATTTCGGCATATGCTCTTTTCTGACTTTTTTCAGACACATTTTGTCCTTCTTTAGAAGTTAGCATGCAGCTTTAGCTCTGCTATGTGTAGCTCTGCTTTTCCTGTCAATGTGTGAAACCCAAAGTGTTTCCATCCTTTACTGGATGTGTAGTGTTTACCACGCTGGATTTAACATGGGAGGGTGCAGGTCGTATCTGGGGTACATGGATCCTCCAGGAGGACTGGTTGTTGGACCTCTTTGCCGTATTGTTCTAGTTTAGAACGTGTTCTCCGTCCTGGTTGTGCGGGACATGGATCCTCCAGGAGGACTGGTTGTTGGACCTCTTTGCCGTATTGTTCTAGTTTAGAACGTGTTCTCCGTCCTGGTTGTGCGGGACATGGATCCTCCAGGAGGACTGGTTGTTGGACAGCAGCTGCCTCAGGGCCTCGGGGGAACAGGACTTAAACCCGCTGTGTGATGTCCGTCACGGCTCTGATAGATTGGAAGTGTGACATTAAAATGGAAATGACTCCGGGGAGACTTGACAGGGGAACGGTGGGCGACCTTTGACCTCTGGCTAAGACCACAGAGTGTGAAATCCCTCGGAGAGACGGAGTGACAGGACGGATGGAGAGAGACTGAAGAGCCTGTTACATTAAGAATAGAGATGGATTCTATCCACCTGTAGACGTCCAGAACATCACGCTGCTTATTGTTCTGGTAATAGATACGTCTGCATGGCTCCTCAGATCAGTGTTTATGTACACGACATATAACGTCTCTATAATGATCATATTTCATCTTATTGTCCACATATCTGGGACATTAAAATGAATCCTTTTTTTGTGTCCTAAATAATTGCGTGAGAACATGTTGAGTGTAAATGTGGTTCTGGTTTTGATCATTTGAGTCCTGCAGCCCGACTGCTGATGATTAGTTTTATATAAGACGTTTCAGCTCCGGTGGCTTTAGTCCGGTTTCTAATTGGTCCAATGAGGAAGAAGAAGTGAAGACTAATCTAGTATTTGTTGTGGATGATTTTACCGTTTTAAACAAAGACAGAAACCTGCAGCTGAGGACTTCAGAGGGAATATAAAAGGGAGATGAAGAGCGTAAAGATGGAGCTGAGATGATGATTCCTGCTCCTACATCTGTCAGAGGAGGAGGAGGAGGAGGAGGAGGAGGCTCTCCATACATAATTAATGACATCATTTCAACTACACTATTGACTAAACAAATGCATAAATCACAGCGGGCCGAGTCAATAGACGCGGAAACATTTAATCATGTTGTAAATGATGACTACTGTTCCCATAATGCTGTAATTATTTCCAGCTGTCAGAGGAGACGTGAAGCAGCAGCGAGCGGCGAGGCCGAGCCGTGATTGACAGCGGCGACGGCGGCGTCTTTATGTGGAGTGGCAGCTGAAAAGTGGCTGTCAGAAGATGCAGTGAGATATTTGCTGTTTTGTTTATCAGCTGGCTGGCGCTGAATAAAAGAGGAGGAACATGTAGAGGCTGTCCGTCTGCCTTTTCATCTGCTGCCTAAATGGGCCGGGGGATTGGAGAGTCACTTTATCCCTCCATCATGGCCGACAGAGAAACCATTTAAAGATCAGCGAGGAGGAGACGGCGGTCTGTCACCAGAGACACCATCACATCAACTCTTCTTCTTCACATGCTTCCTGCTTCCTGCCTCCACATCGGCAGCTTTATCCTCCGTCTGACCTCGCAGACCTCTAGGGACACTTCATGTACAAGTCACAATAAACACCTTTTTATGGTTATATTTAACGTCAATAATGTGGAAACGCTGCAAATACAGAAAAACACACAGACTATCTGTAAAAGGGTTTCCTGTATAGGGTTGTAAATCTCCCCGGGTACTTTATGAGGAAGATCGTCGGATGATCCGGGTACTTTATGAGGAAGATCGTCGGATGATTCAGGTACTTTATACGGAAGATCGCCGGATAATCCGGGTACTTTATGAGGAAGATCGTCGGATGATTGGGGTACTTTATGAGGAAGATCGTCGGATGATTCAGGTACTTTATGCGGAAGATCGTCGGATGATTGGGGTACTTTATGAGGAAGATCGTCGGATAATCCGGGTACTTTATGAGGAAGATCGTCGGATGATCCGGGTACTTTATGAGGAAGATCGTCGGATGATTGGGGTACTTTATGAGGAAGATCGTCGGATGATTGGGGTACTTTATGAGGAAGATCGTCGGATGATTGGGGTACTTTATGCGGAAGATCATTGGATGATCCGGGTACTTTATGCGGAATATCGTCGGATGATTCAGGTACTTTATGCGGAAGATCGTCGGATGATTGGGGTACTTTATGCGGAAGATCGTCGGATGATTGGGGTACTTTATGCGGAAGATCATTGGATGATTCAGGTACTTTATGCGGAAGATCATTGGATGATTCAGGTACTTTATGCGGAAGATCGTCGGATGATTGGGGTACTTTATGCGGAAGATCATTGGATGATTCGGGTACTTTATGCGTAAGATCGTCGGATGATTCGGGCACTTTATGCGGAAGATGCATACATCCACGGACTACTCAGAATCTTCTTTGGCGTTTTGACGCATCGTTGGCGTAGACTTTAGCGCCACCTCCTGGTCCAGCAGGCTTGTTTGAGTGTTTGGAATCAAAGCGGAGGACGTGTGGACAGGATTCATTTTATTTAAACAGAGGGGAAGATATTAATCTATCTGTATCTGTAAAGGTGTAGCTTAGACGTCAGATGAAGCACCTTTCCCTGCAGAGTGGCGTCTCCAGAGGACGCCACCGACGTGACTGTAGATGTCTTCAGTATCTCTCTGATTGGATGAGCCCATCTCCTCCCAGAGCCTCGGGGGAATCTGCTCTCCAAACATGCAGTCGGGTCGCAGGTTAATGACTTTGTGTTTACCATCCGACCGGCTCTTTGATAACAAGCCGGCCTCTTCCCCTCCCTCCGTGTTTCCACCGCCGAGGACAATGAAGACGCTCGGTGTAGCAACAGGAAGCCAGGAATGTGACGCCACACACACAAGGCTTTGTGGGAGAACAAGCAGGCCGGCCTGGAGAGTGAGAACCACTAATATTTATTCATGATAGAGAGAAAGTAGTGGGTTTGTTGGCACAGGCTACTTCATTTACATTCTGTTATAGACTGTTTGCCCCAGCGTGGGAGCTCTGTCTATCTCCAAATAGATGAACCTGTCCTGCTCACTCCTTTCTCCTGTCATCCAGTCATGTCGCCTCGCTAGAAAACTCCTCAAAGCTCGCCATGCAACCGTCCCGTTGGGTTAAAGCTCAGGTTGTTCTCCTCGGTGACGGCGTCCTGGCGCTCCACGGCCTCCAGGAACACCCAAACACAGGAACTCAGCAGGTTCACTGTGTTAAAGGGATTTCATCTGTTTTAATGTCCTCTGAGACGCAGCGTCTTGTTGTCATGGAGATAAAACAGTAGAAATGGTACACCAGTGGTATTATTTATTATTGTGATGTCACTTCCTGGAGTATCTTCAAATGCTTCATAACCTCAGCTACAAGGTTATTAAACCATCATCATTTATAAAAGTATTGAAACTGTGTCATAAATTAAAGTAAATACATAAATCAGACATGTTTTTAATAAAATGTTACTAAATAAGCCTTTTAAATATTTAATCTCACATGTTTTATCTGTTCTAAATGTACCTTAAAGGGAGATTAGTCCAGTATTTAATCCTCTTATCAACATGGGAGTGGACTAATATGCTGCTTTATGTAAATTTATGTATATATTTATTATTGTAAATTAATGAACACAAATCAATGACAGATATTGATCCAGAAACCCTCACAGGTACTGCATTTAGCATAAACAACAGCTGTCAGTGTGTCAGTGTGCTGACTTGACTATGACTTGCCCCAAACTGCATGTGATGATCATAAAGTGGGCATGTCTGTAAAGGGGAGACTCGTGGGTACCCATAGAACCCATTTACATTCACACATCTGGAGGTCAGAGGTCAAGGGACCCCTTTGAAGATGGACATGACAGTTTGGAGCGTTATTTAACCTCCTTCATGACCAGCTAGTCTGACATGGTTTAGGTTTTAACGTTAAAGAAATGAGTTGCTTCAAAACACATTTGTGTTTAAGATTTGAAAGCTACTTCAATGTCTCTTTCCAGCACCCTTTGCACTCTGCACCGTTATCGTCATGTCATTGTTGTTCTATATATTCATATCTGTACATCGTGATGTGTTGTTTGATTTGAGCTGTGTGTTTCTACGTCTCTACATTGAGAGAAATAAAAAACTGAAGTCATGTGTTCAAATCCTTGAACAATAAAGCTGATTGTGATCTGCAGCAGCTTCTTAAACCTGCTGATGGCGACTAGAAGGAAGACAGCAGAGTTTATGAAATGCATGAGTTTAATAGTGTAGGTTGTGTTTAACGTAGAGCTCAGGAGGAGGAGGAGGAAGAGGAGTTGATCTGAAGGTCTAAATGAAGGTTTGAGTCTGAGCTGCATGTCAGAGATGGATGTTCACAGAGCAGCTGGCGGCGTGTCGGACATGTTGGTGGGAACGGAGCGGCGCTCAGAGCTGCTGGTGATAACGGTGTAATGATTGGCCTCCAGAGTTTAAAGAGTCACACACTTAATCACTGGTGAGGCAGCAGATAATGCAGCTGGAAACCAGCCTGACGTCTCCACCGGCAACACGTGCACACTTTCTCACCGCTGGCTTTTATCTGAAGGAGCCTGGACGTTTCACCTCGTCTGCTTCCTGATTGACCATCAAACTGTTGACTTCCTGTTGTTCTAATGTGTTCATATCTGTCTCCGTCTTGTTGAAGGTCGGTGGACGTGAAAACAGCAGAGACAACGACGTCCAGCAGCCCGTCATAACGACTAAACGTAAGTCTGACTTTCTGTTTCTCACTGAACTCTCTTCTTCTGTTCCGTCTTAAAGATCCCATCCACAGAATAACATTATTACTGTTAAACAATCGTAAACCTCCACCTTCTCCAGAAGCGTCACGCTCACTTCTGCTAGGACACTTTCATATGTGAAGGTTAGCACAACAAGCTGATTGGCGTGCAAGTTAGTCACGCTGTGGCGAGCAGACCTGGACGACCCGTCTGCCGGTTCCTGGTCAGCAGGGTTGCCAGGTCGCTGTGACAAAACCAGCCCAAAGAACCAGCTCAATACCAGAACTCAAACCATAAAGTCCAACAGCATCGCTAGCATCGCCACATGTATTACAATATATACAGATTACAACCACTACCTTTAACATTGGTCTGAAAATGACCTTCTGTAATTAGATATAGTTTATTATCATAAACTAGAGAATGCAATATCTGAAAGAATTCAGGTGTGAATGCTGAATGTTGAGAGACTGACGCTACGCTGGATCGCTGGATTTAGAAACTGAATATTAACAATAAAGTATGAAAGATGTGGAATATTTCAACGTCTCTAGATGACGTCATGTTGAGTGTTGATGGAGCAGCTGCATAGCCCGGCTCTGATCCAACCAGACTCCATTCAGAAAACAAGCATTCTAACAGTTGTCTTCTTGTCGTCATGGTAACAGCATCATTTCATCACTTACTGATCAGCATCATGATGTTGTTATTTCAGCATCATGTTGATCTGTTTATTGATATTATTTGTGTTTATTTTGGGTTCGTACGTTCAGTAGAGATGTGTGTCTGCTAGATACAGTCAGTGTGATGTCACTGGATGTGAATACAGCTCGCCGCCGGGTGACGTTATGAACCCAGACACGATGGTGTTTGGTTCTCTGACGTATCTGGGACTTCACCAACATGAACAAAACAGCTACAGAGGTTATTCTTCCATGGCTGATGGAGGACATGTTCCTCTCCGGAGCGGTGAAAATGAGCTTTGCTCTTGGTTTGAATGCAACATTATGATGTTTTATAGATCAAACAATTCATCCAGAATATGATCAGCAGATTGATTGATAATCAATAGTTGCTGTGTTTAAAACATCTTTAATTTCTTCATCAGACAGTCTTCTGATGAAAACAGATGAAATGACTCTAATAAATGTCATCAGAAGACTGAAACTAAACCCGGATCAGGATCAGGTGCCTAAATAAACACAAGTGATGAAAGCGAGCCGTGACAGATACACATGTATGTTATATGACGGTATGTACATGTAAAATATGCAGCAGCTGTGTGTGTGTGTGTGTGTGTGTGTGTGTGTGTGTGTGTGTGTGTGTGTGTGTGTGTGTGTGTGTGTGTGTGTGTGTGTGTGTGTGTGTGTGTGTGTGTGTGTGTAATGTGTCTCCGGTGGCCTCGTGTTGACAAAAGCTAACTGATGAGCAGACACAGCGGTCGGCCATGCTGAGGGAAACCGTGTTGACCCTGCTTAGATTGGATTTACCGCTAGGCTGGATCCAACCACTGGTAGACATGATGGATTATTGTAATGGCCACCTCAACGGCCTCTTTGTCATGTTTAAATGGCAATACATTTTACCCTGAAGGGGGGAATTTAACAACGGCAGGCTGAGGAGGCAAATGATGTGTTTGAGGTGTAAATAAAAATGTGTCACGGGTTGACTTTGTGCTGACGAGCTGCAGGTGGGAGGACGGCAGCTCACCGCAGGTTATTACTATTGATCCGCTTTCATTATGTGCATTAATCAGCAGCCATTAAAAGACATTATTATGATATCTGGCTGGACCGTCGCCAGCCTCCAATTACACGCACGGCGGTGGCATTCTCTGACCTGGCATTCTGGTGGAGTATAGATGATATATATGTACACCACCATATTCAGTATATTATCAGCCAGCCACAAACTGACCGATGACTCTACTTCTGGTGTTTTTGTGTTTTCAAACTCGCCTTAAATTGAACAAACGTTACCAGATCAACACGATGATTCATCAGGAGTCTTTGTGTTTGAGTCTCCTGATGAAGGTCAGTCTAGTATTCCTTTAGAAGGGAACTATGTGTCTCTTCATCCTGAAGAGGAGAGAATAGAGAAGCTTGATGAGGGATATATGAATGTTATAATGTACATTGAGATAAATTTCCCTTTCATTTTTTCCAAAACGGTACAGTAAATTCACTTTGACCTTTTCAAGTCGGGGTCATCCTGAGCACGGTTACATACATTATATATACATCATACATATATCATATACATACATTATATATACATCATACATACATCATATACATACATTATATATACATCATACATATATCATATACATACATTATATATACATCATACATACATCATATATATACATTATATATACATCATACATACATCATATATATACATTATATATACATCATACATACATTACATTAGCAAACCATTACCAGGTGTTACATCAATGAAACTACTTCATAATCATGAACATTAGAGCTCTTCTCAGCAAACTGCTTTATCAAATTAGGACTTCTTCGGTGTACTTCACTTCGGTTGTACTTTCCTGTCACTTCTGGTTACAAAAAACCAAGATGGACGAAAACCAAGATGGAGACGACCGAAAACCAAGATGTCTACGGCCGAAAGGTGGTTTACAGACCATAATATCCATGGTTTCAGTGACCGGTGAATTAAAGAGCAGCTTGGTGTAGATTCCATGTTGATCTTTAGTTTGTCTGTTTGAACCCAGCTGTGAACCAGATGTTCTAGTAGATATAAAGGTGTTGATGGGAGGTCCAGTATTATAAAGGGTTAACTGGAGCCGGATGTGCCGGTATGGCTGCCCCCCCCCCCGGCAGCCTGAGGAACCCCGTATAGAGTTAATCATTACATCCCAGCCTCTAGCTTCATTGATCAGCCACACAGTAAAGCCGCTGCAGCAGTCGATGCTGCGTTGGATGCAGATTGCCGTGGCAGAACCGTCGCCTCAGCCTTTAAAAGTGCTTTCATTTTCTCTGTTTGTGCTGAAGGAAATATTGAGCGGCTCGACGAGTCCTAGTCCAGTCGATGAGCGGCGCCGCCGCCGCCGCCACGTCGAGATGCCGTTCGGTCTCTCTGCGAGGCGGCATCAGAGTTCAATTGACTTTTTGTTTTCTTGTTGAACTGTGAGATGAGACTTTGAACTGAGGAAGATAATGAACCAGATTACATAATATATTGATCTCACAGCTATAATTATCAGGACGGCTTTCAGACGTGATTCATGACGGCGCTGCTGCTGAGGTTTCATTTATAGTTCAGCGTCTGATGTGTCGTCAGGGAATGCACCCGCCACCTGCCACCTGCCAGATAACAGAGTAAATGTTGGCTGTGGCAGGTAAGAGCTTCAGGTCACCTGCCACCATGGCAGATATATTTAGGGCCCGAGCAGCAACAACGCCGGGCCGGGCCGGGCCGGTGAAGGCTCAATTGAAACTGTAGGAATTCTTCTTTTTATTTTTCTTAAACTTAATCGCCTTTTTGAAGACCTTAACATGCTCAAACAGTTGTTAAACTTGGCACACTAAGCATATTTATATATTTATATCATATATTTTAAGGGTCTCAGGCTTGGCTGTTGCAAAATGGCTCGCTAGCGCCCCTTAGAAAAACGGAAAAATTGCGCCCATCGTTCTGGTTTCACCTACAAGTATGAAATTTGGCAGACACATGTAACATGTAGAGACACACAAAAAAGCCTCTTGGAGGTATGCCCAAAACTCAACAGGAAGTCAGCCATTTTGAATTTAATGTGCAATTTTCGCCCATTTTTAGCGTTTTATAGGCCGTGTACTTTAACAAACTCCTCCTACAGATTTAATCAGATCCACTTGAAATTTGGTCAGGACCATCTTAAGACCTTGAGGATGAAAGATTATTCAAATGGTGAGTTTTCACTGAACAACCTGACCGTGGCGGCCATTTTGGGCCATTCGCTATGAAACAGGAAGTTGCTGTAACTTCACTGTACATAGTCCGATCTGCCCCAAATTCCAAATCTAATTTTTTTTAAAGCAGTTCCTAAATTAAAAACAGTCAGTGAGTAAGGTCACATGATCCATATATTTACTGTCTGTTACCACTGACTCTGTGTTTACTAGGGGTGGAAGTAAATATCCAGTATTGCGATACATTGCAAATCGATTCTCAAAGACCGGTGACACTTTGTCAACGGCCCCGAGAAAGCACCTTCGCCCCGAGCCTTTCCAAGCCGACCTAGAGCCGGTAGCGGCGCACCGCCTCGTATGCTGGCTGTTAACGAGGGTCTTTAGGCACAGAGAAGTACTCGTATCGGTACTCGGTATCGGAGAGTACCACATGCAAGTACTTGTACTCGGTCTGATAAACAGCGGTATCGGTGCATCCCTACTTGTTATAAACCCTTACAATGAAAAGAAGTAGAGGACAGAATGAACGAACCGCTCTGACTCGTCCTGTGACCCAGTGTGGGGGGGTTAACCCTCAGGTTGAGAACCTCTACATTAGACAAACAGCAGGCTGAGAATCATTTCAAGACTCTCAGAGATTATCCCCAAAACCACTAAAGCTATTCACGACACCGGCTATATAGATGTTATTTATCGCAGCCAATTATCTCCTAAAATCTGGATTAATAGAAGAGATCACTCAGAGGCGTGGATATGAAGCCATATCTGAAATATAAATTACAAAGATTTAAATAACCAGTAAAGCCTCGCAACTTATTCCCTGAGAGGAAATATTAATCAGAGCAGATTAATGTCTCTGAGGAGATGTTCAGAGTCAGGAAGCTTTAAATAATGAGAGAGAGAGAAAGAGACGCAGACGCTGACGGGTTACAGATTCAACTGCTCTAAGAGCTGCAGGCACCCTGACAGGTAAGACTGAGGGTTTAACTCTCACTGAGGTCACTGAGCAGCACCCTGACAGGTAAGACTGAGGGTTTAACTCTCTCTGTGGTCACTGAGCAGCACCCTGACAGGCTAGACTGAGGGTTTAACTCTCACTGAGGTCCCTGACAGGTTAGACTGAGGGTTTAACTCTCACTGAGGTCCCTGACAGGTTAGACTGAGGGTTTAACTCTCTCTGTGGTCCCTGACAGGTTAGACTGAGGGTTTAACTCTCTCTGTGGTCCCTGACAGGCTAGACTGAGGGTTTAACTCTCACTGAGGTCCCTGACAGGTTAGACTGAGGGTTTAACTCTCTCTGTGGTCCCTGACAGGTTAGACTGAGGGTTTAACTCTCTCTGTGGTCACTGAGCAGCACCCTGACAGGTAAGACTGAGGGTTTAACTCTCTCTGTGGTCACTGAGCAGCACCCTGACAGGTTAGACTGAGGGTTTAACTCTCACTGAGGTCCCTGACAGGTTAGACTGAGGGTTTAACTCTCTCTGTGGTCCCTGACAGGCTAGACTGAGGGTTTAACTCTCTCTGAGGTCCCTGACAGGTTAGACTGAGGGTTTAACTCTCTCTGTGGTCCCTGACAGGTAAGACTGAGGGTTTAACTCTCTCTGTGGTCCCTGACAGGTTAGACTGAGGGTTTAACTCTCTCTGTGGTCACTGAGCAGCACCCTGACAGGTTAGACTGAGGGTTTAACTCTCTCTGAGGTCCCTGACAGGTAAGACTGAGGGTTTAACTCTCACTGAGGTCCCTGACAGGTTAGACTGAGGGTTTAACTCTCTCTGAGGTCCCTGACAGGTTAGACTGAGGGTTTAACTCTCTCTGTGGTCCCTGACAGGTTAGACTGAGGGTTTAACTCTCTCTGTGGTCCCTGACAGGCTAGACTGAGGGTTTAACTCTCACTGAGGTCCCTGACAGGTTAGACTGAGGGTTTAACTCTCTCTGAGGTCCCTGACAGGTTAGACTGAGGGTTTAACTCTCTCTGAGGTCACTGACAGGTAAGACTGAGGGTTTAACTCTCACTGAGGTCCCTGACAGGTTAGACTGAGGGTTTAACTCTCTCTGAGGTCCCTGACAGGTTAGACTGAGGGTTTAACTCTCACTGAGGTCCCTGACAGGTTAGACTGAGGGTTTAACTCTCACTGAGGTCCCTGACAGGTTAGACTGAGGGTTTAACTCTCTCTGAGGTCACTGACAGGTTAGACTGAGGGTTTAACTCTCTCTGAGGTCACTGACAGGTTAGACTGAGGGTTTAACTCTCACTGAGGTCCCTGACAGGTTAGACTGAGGGTTTAACTCTCTCTGAGGTCACTGACAGGTTAGACTGAGGGTTTAACTCTCTCTGAGGTCACTGACAGGTTAGACTGAGGGTTTAACTCTCTCTGAGGTCACTGACAGGTTAGACTGAGGGTTTAACTCTCACTGAGGTCCCTGACAGGTTAGACTGAGGGTTTAACTCTCTCTGAGGTCCCTGACAGGTTAGACTGAGGGTTTAACTCTCTCTGAGGTCCCTGACAGGTTAGACTGAGGGTTTAACTCTCTCTGAGGTCCCTGACAGGTTAGACTGAGGGTTTAACTCTCTCTGAGGTCCCTGACAGGTTAGACTGAGGGTTTAACTCTCTCTGAGGTCACTGACAGGTTAGACTGAGGGTTTAACTCTCACTGAGGTCCCTGACAGGTTAGACTGAGGGTTTAACTCTCTCTGAGGTCCCTGACAGGTTAGACTGAGGGTTTAACTCTCTCTGAGGTCACTGACAGGTTAGACTGAGGGTTTAACTCTCACTGAGGTCCCTGACAGGTTAGACTGAGGGTTTAACTCTCACTGAGGTCCCTGACAGGTTAGACTGAGGGTTTAACTCTCTCTGAGGTCACTGACAGGTTAGACTGAGGGTTTAACTCTATCTGAGGTCAATGACAGGTTAGACTGAGGGTTTAACTCTCTCTGAGGTCCCTGACATTAACATGGACAGAGAGTAAAGAGTCTCTGGAACAGTGAGGAGCTGCTGAATATATAGATGTGTGTGTATATATATATATATATATTAATATATTACCGTATCAGTGAAGCCTGGAGAGACTCATCAGTGTAAGACATGAGACAGTATCTGATAGTTTCAGCACAACATGAGTTATATTTAGCAGTCGATACCGGGGATGTCAATAATGAACCGTTTAACCCACATTAAGCATTTGAACCTATAAACGCTGTTGGTTAAAAGGTATAAAGGAAAGGTTAATAATTCATTAAGAAGCTGAGAAGAACTCGTCACTTAAAGGAGAAAAGCTGGTCCACCTTAAGAGTCCACCTTAAGAGAGTCTGAGCCGGCGTTACAGAGACAGGAAGTTGTCTCCCGTCCACAGCTCGCTGAGCGGAGGAGATGTAGCCTCGTAGCATTTATTCACCCTCAGATAAACGGTAGAGTCCCGGGTCTGATACTGTGCTCATGTACTCGCAAAACGGCTCCGATACCACTTTACAGCAGCGTGACGTTAACCTCTCGCCATCATCTTTCGGGTCCTACCGCACGCGCTCACGCTCCACCTCCCCGTTGGCGAGACGGGCCGGTGGTGCGCCCGACCCCGCTGGGCCGAGATCCCACCTCAGTGCTCCGGCCCTCACTTTCATTGCTCCACGGGGTTTTGCTGTCACCCTCTGACTCACGCGTGCGTTAGACTCCTCGGTTCGTGTTTCAAGACGGGTCGGGTGGGTTGCCGACATCACCGCAGACCCCAGGCGCCTTTTACGTGGGCCGAGCCCCGCGTCATGCCCCCGGGGCACTAAGGACAGTCTGCCCCGGTGACACTTTGTCCACGGCCCCGGGGAGCACCTTCGCCCCGAGCCTTTCCAAGCCGACCTAGAGCCGGTGGCGGCGCACCGCCTCGTATGCGGGACTCCCCAGCCTGCCGTGTGTCGCTCACACCCTCCAGCTGGCTGTTAACGAGGGTCTTTAGGCTCAGAGAAGTACTCGTATCGGTACTCGGTATTGGAGAGTATCACATGTAAGTACTTGTACTCGGTCTCGGTCTGATATAAAGTGGTATCCGTGCATATCTAGTGAAAATCAAACATTTTTACTGGATTCATTTAGAGATTTTTCAAAGTAAAAGTCCCTAGAAGTGTCTGATTCATGTTGTTCCCTTCATGGTCTAGAGGTAAACAAGAACAAGAATCACAATAAATGAGAATATGAATCAGCATCAGGTCTGGAGATAGCATTGAATTGCCTTTATTAACTTGATTGACTGCTTCTTGTCCTCTCTAAGAGGAACTACTGGTTCATCTCCCAGATGCAGCTCAGAGGAAAATTCTCCATCTTCTCCTTGAACACTTTGTCAAAGCGTTCGTTCTGGTCCACGGTGAAGGCGTTCTTCCAGTCCCCTGCTATACCTGTTGAGACAGAGGAAGTCAGAGTTTACCTGTCTGTCCTCATCTCTTTACCTCCAGCATGAGCAGAACAGCAGACACTAACCTTTACGCATGGTTTCCTTCTGGTAGATGTTGTTTAGAACTAAGTCCTTGTAGTTTGCTTTGGGGTTGGTCTTCATGCTTTTGAAGGTGGACGTCTCTGCAATATGATCAATAACTTCATCTGTTAAATCTTCTCCCAGGAAAGCACAGAGCTTCACCACTTCCCCTCGGAGGTCCTGTCAACCACAGGAGGATAACTATTAGCATCATTTCCTCTCCGTCTCTGAAACGCTTCTCTGATATTGTAGCTCTAGAGCCTCCAATCACAGCTAGTCATCTCTAATGTCTGAGAGATCTGGATTCAGACAACAACACAGCAAGAGGACATTTAGATGTGGAGCTTTAGCCCACTGCTAGCGTTAGCCTCCAGCTACCAGCGTGACCTCATCATGACGTCATCACTAACAGAGTTTATGAAACATAGAACAGCAAACAGCAGATTCCCGACCTTCAACATGTTCTCATATTGCACAAAGTGGATGTTGAGTTGGCCTCGTGCTTGGTGATATTCTCTCACGTGATGGAACCACGACCCCATGAAGACTGTTGGAGAGAAGACGTGTGTCAGGATTGTATGTTAATACATGTTATGTTATATATGTTAATGTTAATGTTTGTTTCCTAAAAGCTAAATAAATTCTACCAACGTTACAAAACACTTCATTTGAATATGGAGTCGTTGTATCTGAGAGTAAAACCAGACGGTTCTACACGTAGAGATGCAGGAACAGAGTTGTGAAACAGTCAGAGACGGAACACTAAAGATCCAGCGCCGCATTCCAACCAAGAAATACCAACTAACTGGTGAGCGCAGCCTCGTCAACCGGCGTCCTGCCAATAACCCCGACGTGCACGAAGGGGCGAGGGCCCGTTCAGGAAGCCCAGAATACCGAAACCTACCGTCACCATCCAGGAACTGCTGGAAGAACTCCTCAAAGCTCCGAGGAGCGTCCAGGTACACCCAACTGATGGCAAAGTGATAGAAGGACACCAGGACGTCCTTGGGGTTCCTCCAAACATACACAACCTGAAGGAACAACGTAGAAGTGGATTTAGTGGATGACAGACAGACACTTGAATGGATGCTTGAATATCACATGTTGTAAGATACCTTGTTCTGTTTGGCCTCCACTCCCTGAGGCAACATGTCGGGGGGGAGATGTGTGCCGTAGATCTGAGGATCTGACCTTTCTCGGACGGGGGTGTAGGATAAGCACTCCAGATAAGGAATCCGTTCGTTGTTGTCGCCGTCTTCTGCCGAGTCAGGGTGTGCAGCATCCAGGATCTGGATCAGGAGCTGCTTCATCCATGTTGTCCCTGTAGAGTCAGACCAAAGAGACGATGCTTCAAATACAGAACAGTCATCTGAACCGCCGTCATCGACTACGTTCATGAGCTTTACAAGCAGCAGTGAAAACAAGACCCGGTCCAAACGGAGTATCTGTCTGGATCGTATCTGGTCAGGATGTGAACCAATAGTCAGAGGTCAGAGGTCAGAGGTCAGAGGTCATGTCTATCATGTTTAGTGAACCGTTTTATATCTTCATGTTTGATTGAAACTTCTAATGAAGCCAATGACATTCAGTAATAGTGAACGGTAACATTTACTAGTCAGTATATTATACATGTATACAAGGTGTAAAGGTATCAGCATGACATACAGTCTGCAGGTTAACAGTATTTCAGTTTGTTATTAAAGCATGTGTATCTAAAGCATTCATCATAGAAGTGGTGTGGAACAATATAAACATACTTCACTAAAGGTGATGTCATCACTGACGTTGTTGTTGCCGTATTTATTCCTAGATGGAGTGTTAATGGAGCAGCTAACATGTTAGCATAGCCTGGCTCTGATCCATCCAGACTCCATTCAGAAAACAAGCATTTTAAAAGTTGTCTGCTTGTCGTCATGGTAACAGACCCGATAAAGCATGAATTCAGACTTTTTACAAATCGACATCATCATGTCGTTATTTCAGCATCATTTTGATCCGTTTTTTTCAGACAGTCAGTCAGTCAGTCGGTCAGTGACAGACTTTAGTGTTTTTTGTCTGGCCCTCTGCGGTCCAGACAAAAACCAGTACAGAGCGACATTCTCTTGCTGCAGAAGTTCCTTTCTGACACGGCAGTGAGTTTCAAACGGTGTATAAGTGGATATGACTCAACGGTGCAGTGGTCAAGCTGCATGTTCTATATATGCTGCTAATCACTGATGTGATCCAGATTAACACTACAGCAGACTGACCTGACTTGGGGTATGAGGTGAGGAAGATATCAGTAGGTCGGGTTTCAAACTGCAGCACGGCGTCCAGGTCCGCGGGTCGGCATTCGTACCTAACCGGAAAGTTCCTTCTCTTGTGCCGGTACAGGTCAGAACTCACCAAGTCCAAAGTATCCATGGATGCTCAAATGAAACTGATCAATGAGAGATTCAGATCTATGGAAGTGTTCCTACTCGTACCTCTGCAGCAGGGGAAGACGTCAAGAGAAGGAATCCACTGCTGCTGTCCTACCGGGGGACATAACATCTAGTTATGTTACTCAACAAGATGAACAGGTTGTGAACACCAGCGTCAGGCTGTTCTAGTCAAACAGGTCCAAACCCTGCTTCAGTTATTACTGCTGTTATGATCTGACGTTAAAGTATGACTCCTACATGATGTCATAAAAACACACAGGACACTATGAACTAAACTGGAAATGAAACAATGCCTCTAGAACATGGAGGCAAACCCGTTTCTGATGTTTTCTAGAGCAGTGGGTTGATTGATGGAGACAGTAACGATCACATTGATTGATCATGAACAGAGCTGTTAGCTGCTGATGTGTGCTGTGTTCCTCCAACAGGAGCAGATGGGTAGTCCGCCTCGTCCCCGGTGGATGGCTGTTTACTGCACACATGTAACAGTGCCTGAATAAAGTCCCTTTAATGTGGCCCGCAGTATCTGAAATACATAAATCTGTCAAGTGAAGGAGCCTTAATAGACCTGCTTAGGCTGCTAATTGCAGCAGTATTGTTTCCTTCTGATGAGGACAGAAGCGTTCCCCGAGGAGCCGCCATCCTTCAGCTGCTTCGTCTGCATTAGCCGGCTCTTCCTGCTTTAATCTGCTCCCCCTCAGGTATTTAGAATAAATCAATGGGAATACATGATTGTTTAATGATTTCTGGAGGAGCTCTCTTCGACCACAGCTGCATGATTTACAATGACTAATTCTGCTTTTACCATTGATCCTCTGCTGGGAGGCTGTGAGGGCCGGAGGAGGCTGGGAGGGCCAGAGGAGGCTGTGAGGCTGTGAGGGCCAGAGGAGGCTGTGAGGCTGTGAGGGCCGGAGGAGGCTGTGAGGCTGTGAGGGCCAGAGGAGGCTGGGAGGGCCGGAGGAGGCTGTGAGGCTGTGAGGGCCGGAGGAGGCTGGGAGGGCCGGAGGAGGCTGGGAGGGCCGGAGGAGGCTGTGAGGCTGCGAGGGCTGGAGGAGGCTGTGAGGCTGCGAGGGCTGGAGGAGGCTGTGAGGGCCGGAGGAGGCTGTGAGGGCCGGAGGAGGCTGTGAGGGCCGGAGGAGGCTGTGAGGGCTGCGAGGGCTGGAGGAGGCTGTGAGGCTGCGAGGGCCGGAGGAGGCTGTGAGGCTGCGAGGGCTGGAGGAGGCTGTGAGGGCCGGAGGAGGCTGTGAGGCTGTGACGGCCGGAGGAGGCTGTGAGGCTGCGAGGGCCGGAGGAGGCTGTGAGGCTGCGAGGGCTGGAGGAGGAGGCTGTGAGGGCCGGAGGAGGCTGGGAGGGCCAGAGGAGGCTGTGAGGCTGCGAGGGCCGGAGGAGGCTGTGAGGGCCGGAGGAGGCTGGGAGGGCCAGAGGAGGCTGTGAGGCTGCGAGGGCCGGAGGAGGCTGTGAGGCTGTGAGGGCTGGAGGAGGCTGTGAGGCTGTGAGGGCTGGAGGAGGCTGTGAGGGCCGGAGGAGGCTGGGAGGGCCAGAGGAGGCTGTGAGGCTGCGAGGGCCGGAGGAGGCTGTGAGGCTGTGAGGGCTGGAGGAGGCTGTGAGGCTGTGAGGGCTGGAGGAGGCTGTGAGGGCCGGAGGAGGCTGTGAGGGCCGGAGGAGGCTGTGAGGCTGCGAGGGCTGGAGGAGGCTGTGAGGCTGCGAGGGCCGGAGAAGGCTGTGAGGCTGCGAGGGCCGGAGGAGGCTGTGAGGCTGCGAGGGCCGGAGGAGGCTGTGAGGCTGTGAGGGCTGGAGGAGGCTGTGAGGGCCGGAGGAGGCTGTGAGGGCCGGAGGAGGCTGTGAGGGTCGGAGGAGGCTGTGAGGGCTGGAGGAGGCTGTGAGGCTGCGAGGGCTGGAGGAGGCTGTGAGGGCCGGAGGAGGCTGTGAGGCTGCGAGGGCTGGAGGAGGCTGTGAGGGCCGGAGGAGGCTGTGAGGGCCGGAGGAGGCTGTGAGGCTGCGAGGGCTGGAGGAGGCTGTGAGGGCCGGAGGAGGCTGCCTGCAGAGAGAGCGCTCGCCGGGCTCACCGACCCTTTACCAATGACGCCGCTGCAGGTTATAACATAAAAACAAGACGTGTGGAGCGATGACATCATCACACCTCGTCATCAGAAACATTTGAATTCACCAAACAGATCATTATTTAAATCATTATTGATCCCCAGAAGGAGACATCATTTGTTTTCTGACACCTCAAAGGTCAAAGGTCACAGAGCAACAACCTGCAGCACTTCACTTCAACTTTATTGACAAAACTAGTACAAAGAGAACAAGAACATAACGGAACAATACAACATATATCATTTATATCAAATACACAACAGAAGAAAGATTAAAGGGAAATCAATAAATACATAAATATTAGAGCTGTCAATTTATTAAAATATTTAATTAGGATCAATCACAAATGAATCACGTTTGTGATCTGTTCTAAATGTGATCTGTTCTAAATGTGATCTGTTCTAAATGAACCGTACGGGGAGATCTGTCAAGAGTTAAAATGCCAGTATCTAATGGATATAGAATATCACGACTCATCTCTCAGCAGGTCAGGAAACAGACACCAAATGTCTCTATTTGATTGGTCTTCAGACAGGAGACATGAAATGACCTCTTTTATTCGTGACGCTCAGCTCGACTTTCAACGACGTATTTTTTGTGTGTTTCCTACGAGTGTCCATCAACACGTGACGGGTCAGTGTGTGCTGGATCTTTATAACTTCCAGGTGATCCAGCAGGTGATCCAGCAGGTGATCCAGCAGGTGGATTGTGTAACATCCTGTCTCTCTCTGGTTGTGAGCCAGTTGAAGGTAAACTTCTTCCTGCAGGTTGATTT
>NC_051287.1:409413-414413 GCF_015220745.1 Sebastes umbrosus | reverse complement strand
TCGCTAGAAACATCCCACTAGCGGCACGCGTCGCTAGGAACGTGCCGCTAGAAATGCGCTGCCAGAAACGCACTGCTAGAAACACGCCGTGTTCTCTTTTAACAGTTTCAGTGAAAGCTAGTGATCGTTGACTCTTTGTGTGATTTGTGTTTCAGCCTCAGATAAAATCTGAATTTTTATTTATTACTAGATATATATTATACTACTATACTATAATACTATAGATGTATATGATACTACTATACTATAATACTATAGATGTATATGATACTACTATACTATAATACTATATATATATATGATACTACTATACTATAATACTATAGATGTATATGATACTACTATACTATAATACTATAGATGTATATGATACTACTATACTATAATACTATAGATGTATATGATACTACTATACTATAATACTATAGATATATATGATACTACTATACTATAATACTATAGATGTATATGATACTACTATACTATAATACTATAGATGTATATGATACTACTATACTATAATACTATAGATGTATATGATACTACTATACTATAATACTATAGATGTATATGATACTACTATACTATAATACTATAGATGTATATGATACTACTATACTATAATACTATAGATGTATATGATACTACTATACTATAATACTATAGATATACTCAAAATGAATGAATGTTTATTTATTACTAGAAATGTTAAGAACTCAAATGTGTTTTAATGGTTCTTCATGACGTTTGTTCAGTCGGCGGCGGTCGGACGTGACTTCCTGCTCTTTGTGAGCGGCGCTGTGACTGGTGTGCTGAATTAGTGGAAGCAGACTAGAATGAGAAACCAGGGCGTCTTTAGCAGGGTGGGCTGCCGGTCCGAGGGGGGGGGGGTCCTGGTCTTTAGCAGGGTGGGCTGCCGGTCCGAGGGGGGGGGGTCCTGGTCTTTAGCAGGGTGGGCTGCCGGTCCGAGGGGGGGGGGGTCCTGGTCTTTGTGTCCTCCAGATGGGGGGGGGTATTACTGATCCTCAGAATAAGTGGTGGTCTCTGGGGTGGAACAGCGAGGGACACAATGATCCCCGCCGTGAAAAGGCAAAGTTATAAATTCATCTATTTGCTCTCCGCTGACCTCGGCTCTCAGCCGGCTCGCCGCTCTCACCCACAATGCATCAGCCTGTCACAATATTGAGGGGAACGTGAAAGAGGAAGAATGACTACCAGATGCTTTATTGTCTTTGTAATTTCCACATAATTAGCCGGGAAGAAAAGTCCCCGCTCCGGTTTAATCATGCTGAATGAACTTGAAGATTCGCCATTCTGCCCAACAGCAGAGGGGGGGGGGGGGGACGCGGGCGCCACGGCCTCCGTTTGGGGGTGGGGAGGGCACGGCCTCTTCTCAGCCCAAAAGTGAGCGTTTAACTGTGCGTGACTGTGTGCTGCTGATGTAGTTGAACAGATTAAGAGAATCAATCTGTTAACACCTCCCGGCATCACGGCGGCCGGCTCATTTAATGGGGCCACTCAGCCTGAGAGCAGCGCCGCCGCCGCCGCCGCCATCACCGCCGTCGTGTCATTAGTTAAGACTCGTACCGACGCAGCACCATCAAACCCACATTAGTCTGTTGATGATGTTTAATTTGCTTTTGATAAGCCACCTCCGTGTTGTCCTCAGCTGATCAGCCTAATAGTTACTAATTACAGAGATATTACTAATGAATTAAAAAGACATTTACCTCAACCACTAAAAGTCCTAATTAAGGAAATGAAGAGCGTCCCGATAGATCGACTGCAGCGATGATCCACAGTCTCAAAGTTACTGCAGATTCCTTCACTGTCAACTGGTGGGAGAGGATCCGGTATCAGTTATTAACTGCTCATTTCTATTGATTTAAAATAATATTAACATTCCTCAACAATGTTTAAATCTGCAGAAGAAGAAAGCTGCACATCACATTACAAATAACATTTTCATGTATTTTTATGATGCATAAATAGATGTTGAAACAGAGGTTTTAATGTCAGAATGGATATATCTGCTTCATCTGAGTCTGTGGAGCGAGAAGGAAGTTACTGCTTTTATTGTGGTAGTCTGAGTAACGTGTCGTCATATCTTTTATTGTGGTAGTCTGAGTAACGTGACGTCATATCTTTTATTGTGGTAGTCTGAGTAACGTGTCGTCATATCTTTTATTGTGGTAGTCTGAGTAACGTGACGTCATATCTTTTATTGTGGTAGTCTGAGTAACGTGACGTCATATCTTTTATTGTGGTAGTCTGAGTAACGTGACGTCATATCTTTTATTGTGGTAGTCTGAGTAACGTGACGTCATATCTTTTATTGTGGTAGTCTGAGTAACGTGACGTCATATCTTTTATTGTGGTAGTCTGAGTAATGTGTCGTCATATCTTTTATTGTGGTAGTCTGAGTGACGTGACGTCATATCTTTTATTGTGGTAGTCTGAGTAACGTGACGTCATATCTTTTATTGTGGTAGTCTGAGTAACGTGACGTCATATCTTTTATTGTGGTAGTCTGAGTAACGTGACGTCATATCTTTTATTGTGGTAGTCTGAGTAACGTGACGTCATATCCGTTGCATATCCGTCAACCAAAACAAACCTCAGAGAGTGTAAAACGTTGGAGGGTTGTCATGGATACGACCTGCACCCTCCCATGTTAAATCCAGCGTGGTAAACACTACACATCCAGTAAAGGATGGAAACACTTTGGGTTTCACACGTTGACAGGAAAAGCAGAGCTAGACAGAGCAGAGCTAACGCTGCATGCTAACGTCTAAAGAAGGACAAAATGTGTCTGAAATAAGTCCGAAATATGTCTGAAAGTAAAAAAAAAAAACCCGAAATATGTCCAAAAAAAGGCAGAAATATAACTGAATAAAAGTCTGAAAAATGTCTGAAATATGTCCGAGAAAAAGTGATCAGGAAACGTTATGGTATGGAAATTACGTGGTGGTGGAGCCGGCCGTCGCTCTCGTCTCCGTGGTCAAATAGGCCGACGCTAAAACTGTAACATGCAGAGCCTGGCTCTGATCCAACCAGACTCCATTCAGAAAACAAGCATTTTAGAAGTCGTCTGCTTGTCGTCATGGTAACAGACCTGACGAAGCATGAATTCAGACTTTTTACTGATCAGCATCATGATGTTGTTATTTCAGCATCATGTTGATCTGTTTATTGATATTATTTGTGTTTATTTCGGGTTCGTACGTTCAGTAGAGATGTGTGTCTGCTAGATACAGTCAGTGTGATGTCACTGTGTGTGAATACAGCTCGCCGCCGGGTGACATTATGAACCCAGACACGACGGCGTTTGGTTCTCTGACATATCTGGGACTTCACCAACATGAACACAGCAGCTACAGAGGTTATTCTTCCATGGCTGATGGAGGACATGTTGTTGGTATCCATGGAGACGAGCTCCTCCTCTCCGGAGCGTCTGATGATACCGGCGGTCCGACTCGTGTGAGGAAAGCGAGATGAAACTTTACTTCACTCTTGGTGTGAACGCAGCGGAACGTGTAGCAGCCATTGTGTGTCTGGGATCCCTCCATGTGGCCTAAAGCCTCTCTGAGAGCCGGGACGCTCCAGAGAGCAGAAGAGCAGACACTCATCCTCCTCATCCTTCTCCTCCTCATCCTTATCCTCCTCCTCCTCCTCATCCTCCTCATCCTCCTCCTCCTCCTCCTCCTCCTCCTCATCCTCATCCTCCTCATCCTCCTCCTCCTCCTCCTCCTCATCCTTCTCCTCCTCCTCATCCTCCTCATCCTCCTCCTCATCCTCATCCTCCTCATCCTCCTCCTCCTCCTCCTCCTCATCCTCCTCCTCCTCCTCCTCCTCATCCTCATCCTCCTCATCCTCCTCCTCCTCCTCCTCCTCATCCTTCTCCTCCTCCTCATCCTCCTCATCCTCCTCCTCCTCATCCTTATCCTCCTCCTCCTCCTCATCCTCCTCATCCTCCTCCTCCTCCTCCTCCTCCTCCTCCTCATCCTCATCCTCCTCATCCTCCTCCTCCTCCTCCTCCTCATCCTTCTCCTCATCCTCATCCTCCTCATCCTCCTCATCCTCCTCCTCCTCATCCTCCTCATCCTCCTCTTCCTCCTCCTCCTCCTTATCCTCCTCCTCCTCCTCCTCCTCCTCCTCCTCATCCTCCTCCTCCTCCTCATCCTCCTCATCCTCCTCCTCCTCCTCATCCTCATCCTCCTCCTCCTCCTCCTCCTCCTCCTCATCCTCCTCCTCCTCCTCCTCATCCTCCTCCTCCTCCTCCTCCTCCTCCTCCTCCATCCTCCTCCTCCTCCTCCTCCTCATCCTCCTCCTCCTCCTCCTCCTCATCCTCCTCCTCATCCTCATCCTCCTCATCCTCCTCATCCTCCTCCTCCTCTTCCTCCTCCTCCTCCTCCTCATCCTCCTCCTCATCCTCATCCTCCTCATCCTCCTCCTCCTCCTCATCCTCATCCTCCTCATCCTCCTCCTCCTCCTCCTCATCATCTCATACCGTCACTGCCGCCGCCACAAAGGCCGCGGCAGGAGACGGGACATAAAAGCATCTGAGCTGAATTTCTCCTGATGCAGCTGGAGGAGCAGCGTAGCCTGACACCCCCCCCCCCCCAGCGGTGGATGAATGGTCACTTTATGACAGCGGGCCGTGTGCAGTCAAACAGTCAAACAGTCAAACAGTCAAACAGTCAAACAGCACCAGGCCCATTCTGCAGCCTTTATTAACCGGACGGGGGGGGGGCTTGTAAAACTGTCTGGACTTAAAGCCCAGTGAAGGAGTGAAGGAGTAAGGGAGTGTGGGTGGGCTCTGACGGGTGGTGTTGGGTCTGACGGGTGGTGTTGGGCTCTGACGGGTGGTGTTGGCTCTGACGGGTGGTGTTGGCTCTGACGGGTAGTGTTGGGTCTGACGGGTGGTGTTGGGTCTGACGGGTGGTGTTGGGTCTGACGGGTGGTGTTGGCTCTGACGGGTAGGTGTTGGGTCTGACGGG
>NC_051287.1:400000-405000 GCF_015220745.1 Sebastes umbrosus | reverse complement strand
AAACAAGATCACAACTTCTGCACACAAATAAAATAAAGATCCTCTGAAAGAAGATTCACATCTTGAAAAAGATATCATTTTATTTGCACAAGATTTGGATTTTGAATATCTTTGGAGAACAAGACAATTTGTGCATAAATATATAAAACTGAGCTGCTACAACCTAAAAATCACAAGTTGTGTTGAAATGTTAAATAAATTTGTGGCGTTAAAACGAATTTGCTTGACGCATTATCATTATCGCGTTAACTTTGACAGTCCTAATCCAGATATTTCCAATGACTCCAGGGTGTTTTACTTTTAAATTTATTGAATAAAGATCGATGTAATCATTTTCAAAATTCACATTTTTTATCTAACGACATATTCTGTTTCAATACATATTTGTTGGCGTTTAGCCTTTCAAAAACAAATTTTTCACTGCGCCCTTTCACTGACAAGTTATATTCATTAAAGAAAGTTGATTTAATAAATAAAAGCTTTAAAACTTAGCTGCTACAACCTAAAAATAATTAGTTGTGTTAATATGTTAAAGAAATTAGTGGCGTTAAAATGATTTTGCGTTAACGTGTTATTATGGCGTTAACTTTCACAGCTCTAATATTTAATGAATTAAACAACACAAAAATAATTGCAACTAATTTGTGCAATCTTCAGCTTCTCCTGCAATCTTATTGCAAAAAAAAACCTCCTAAAAACATCGCGTCATGCGTTGAAGATGTTTAGAAAAGCTGCCATGAAATCCAGTATTTGAGGCCCCAGAAGCCGAGCAGTGATGAGCCGGGTGTGAACAGGATATCTGTTTTCACAGACGACCAGGATCTTGAACGATATTCATACAGTATGTTATGTGCTCACAATATAATAAGTTAACACGATGTCAACGTGATGATTGCAGATAAACTGTGTTGGAATCAGACACGTTGTTAAAGGGAGAGGTCGTGTTGATGTTAATAAAAAGGTGGACTTTATTTGCAGGTATGTGACGGGACGTGAACCCCCCGATCTCCACACCCTTACCTTCTACATAAAGGATGGCGTTCTTCCTGCGAGCGTTAAGACTGGACATCCGTGGACAGGTAGGGACTCATCGGTGCCGGTGTGTGTGTGGTGAGGTGGAGGAGGTGGAGGAGGCTGTGTGAGGCTGTGTGGGAGATGGATGGATGATATGTGGTTGTGTTTGTTCAGAGCTGAAACAGTCTGATATCATCTCTCCAGCTCCCGGGCAGCTAATGTGATATTTGCTGTCGCCCTGGCCCCAGAATCCGGTGTCAAGCGACAGATCTCATCTGCAATGTAAGACAATTTCCGCAGATCTGAAAAGACAGTTTCTCCAGTCAATAGACTATAAATTGCACTTGGAAAACGGTATCATCTTAACTAAAGGTTATTCACTTTCCTCCCGGGGTCCAGAGGGTAACCCCTCCTTTTTTAATAATTTGTATGTTTGCTTGTTTGGTCAATCTAGCTTGCACTTGTAATGTCTCATCGGAGAGCCCATCAATCAGGTTCAGCCTGGCAGAAACCTCCTGCCACGATATTACAGGTTATTAAAAGGATGATCGGGAGGCAGCTGGGTGTGTGTTGGCTGAGGCCTCGCTTCTCATTTTCCGAGTGCACGGCCCCCGCCGCATAATCAAGTGATTCATCCCCCCGCCGCTCGCCGTCAACAAGTGCTGCCGCCTCCCTCTCGTCTCTGATGAAACGCTGTTTACTGCAGCAGCCTCACAACAGGTAGCACCTCGCCGTCTCCGGCTCATCTCCATTCAACTTCATACACGTCTTGTCACAAATTAAATCATGAGAAATAATTCACATTTAGTCACATTTAGTCACATTTAGTCACATTTCAGCAGATTCACAACATGAAACAACTAAAGCTTCATAAAAAACCATCAAATCACAAACACAAGACAAATACTGATAAATGAACCTCTTAAATAAGGCCAACAATAAATGTCAAGATTCATAAAATACTAATGAAAAGTTGATTAAGAAAAAACAATCAAGAGAACATTTTAAAAAGAGAGAATGTAATATAAAAAGCAGACAATCAGACAGTCTCATATACAAACTGTGAATAACTTCATCACCATGAAGATAAAAAGAAATCTTACAAAAAGTTCAAAGTTTCAGAAATGTACTAATGAAGACGTGGAGAATAAAATCAGTTACTGTGATGGAAGGAAACGATCAAATAATACAACATATATTAACTTACTGTGCAATTCCCATCAAATCTCTAACATCATCCTAAAAGATGATATTTGTTGATTTGTTCACAAGTTATTCTTGAACCAGAACCGTGCAAACAAGATAAAAATTGTTAACATGATGATAATTTGCGTTAACAAGATTACAAATTGTGTTAACATGATAATAATTTGTGCACACAAAATAATAACTTTTTAACAAGATAAAGTTGTTAACACGATGATAATTTGTGTTAAGATAAAAATTGCTAACATGTTGATAATTTGTGTTAAGATAAAATTGTTAACATGATGATAATTTGGGTTAACACGATGATAATTTGGGTTAACACGATGATAATTTGCGTTAAGATAAAAATTGTTAACATGATGATAATTTGTGTTAACAAGATAATTTATGCAACAAAGAAAAAAACTGGTAGTAATATGATGATAACTTTTGGGCACAAGATCAACAAATCATTTTTTGTAAATATCTTTTAACTATGTATTTGTTCTGTAGTCGTGTGTCGTCTGTATTCTGTTGATTTTTGCAGTATGTTTGTATGTTGATGTGTTAATTATCTCCGGTGTTTGTGATCCGACTCTGTCTCTGACTTCTCGAGGTAAATATGTTGTTGGTTCATCTTGTGAATTTAAAGGACAGAAACTTTTTGTCTGGAATCAAATTTCATCTTCATCCAACTGGAATATCTTTATCCCATTTGTCTAATAGTAATGTTAGTGCTGCTAAATGATGATATACTCCTTTATTATCACAGAACGGGACCAGATTCATTCACAGAGACAGAATCCTCTCATTGTGTTTCAGGTAAATAAAAATCAGTTCTCTTAAAGTCAGTGTAAATCCCACCTCGTACTGTAGACGTTCTGTTCAGTATGAGATCATCAGGAGCTCTGACAACAACTACAGAACATAATAGGACTGTAATCAGAGGTGATCCATAACCGGTAATCATGAAAAGATTTATGATCGATCTAACTAGCTTTTCACTTAAACTGCTAAATATTGCTCTGATTACTCAGCATTACAGAAATTAATGTCTTTATTTAAATTAAAATCAAGCCTTATCACCGCGGTATTTAAAGAAGACAAACGATGACAGGACTTAAATAATGACTCCGTCTTTATGTTGGCCTTACATTAATATTACTTTTTATCTCCATCCAGGATATTAATAATGGAATACTGTGGGAATTAATACTTTTGATCATTAAGAGTTCAGGGCTGTATGAGTGGGAGAAGTAAGCGCTCAGGTCGTCATTAATAACCATCATAAAACATACAACTAGCGGCTCTGTGCCGATGATTGATCATGAATATTAATAACACCATTTAAATCCTCGTGTCCTCGTCCATATACGTCCTGTCAGGGAGGAGCTGCGTCTAAAGAGGGGACATCTTTCATCCACCAACGCTGTCTCACAGCAAGAGAGTCATTTATAACGTCCAAAATGTCCAAAATCCTGCTGTTGTCCTCTCAATGTCCACTTTCAGTTTGATGTCCTCTCAATGTCCACTTTCAGTTTGACGTCCTCCCAATGTCCACTTTCAGTTTAATGTCCTCTCAATGTCCACTTTCAGTTTGACGTCCTCCCAATGTCCACTTTCAGTTTGACGTCCTCCCAATGTCCACTTTCAGTTTGACGTCCTCCCAATGTCCACTTTCAGTTTGACGTCCTCTCAATGTCCACTTTCAGTTTGACGTCCTCTCAATGTCCACTTTCAGTTTGATGTCCTCTCAATGTCCACTTTCAGTTTGATGTCCTCTCAATGTCCACTTTCAGTTTGACGTCCTCCCAATGTCCACTTTCAGTTTGACGTCCTCTCAATGTCCACTTTCAGTTTGACGTCCTCTCAATGTCCACTTTCAGTTTGATGTCCTCTCAATGTCCACTTTCAGTTTGATGTCCTCTCAATGTCCACTTTCAGTTTAATGTCCTCTCAATGTCCACTTTCAGTTTGATGTCCTCACAATGTCCACTTTCAGTTTAATGTCCTCCCAATGTCCACTTTAAGTTTGACGTCCTCCCAATGTCTACTTTCAGTTTGATGTCCTCTCAATGTCCACTTTCAGTTCGATGTCCTCACAATGTCCACTTTCACTTATCAAACTGCATGTGATTATCATAAAATGGGCATGTCTGTAAAGGGGAGACTCGTGGGTACCCAGAGAACCCATTTATTCATTGATCTGGAGGTCAGAGGTCAAGGGACCACTTTGAAAATGGACATGACAGTTTTGAGCGTTATTTAACCTCTTCATGACCAGCTAATCTGACATGGTTGGTACCGATGGATTCATCAGGTTTACAGTTTACTATGATACCAGTATCTTCACTGTAGCTTTAAAACTGAGTCGCTACAACCCAAAAATCATAAGTTGTGTTGATATGTTAAATAAATTAGTGGCGTTAAAGTCAATTTGCGTTGACGCATTATCGCGTTAACTTTGACAGCCCTAATCTAAATATTTCCAATAACTCCAGGATGTTTTATTCATAAATTTATTGAGAAAAGATCGATGTAATCATTTTCAAAATTCACATTTTTTTTATCTAACAAAATATTCTGCTTCAATCCAGATTTGTTGGCGTTTAGCCTTTCAAAAACAACTTTTCACTGTGCTGACAGGTTATATTCATTAAAGAAAGTTGATTTAATTAATGAAAGCTTTAAAACTGAGCTGCTACAACCTAAAAATCCCAAGTTGCGTTAATGTGTTGAAGAAATAGTGGCGTTAAAACAGGTTTGCGTTAACATGTTATTATCGTGTTATCTTTGAC
>NC_051287.1:255000-395000 GCF_015220745.1 Sebastes umbrosus | reverse complement strand
GACGATGTCGCAGTTTAGTGGCGAGGAAGCGAAACGCTGACAACACACGCAATACACACACAATACACACACAATACACACACAATATACACACAATACAACACACAATCCATCAACTGCAGAGAGACACAGCTGCTGTTATCTTTAACCTCCTCTAACCCCAAACCCTCTAAACCGAAACTCTCTAACCTAAAACCCTCTTACCCCAAACCCGAAAACCCCAAACCCGAAAACCCCAAACCCGAAAACCCGAAAACCCGAAAACCCCAAACCCTTTAGAGGGTTAGAGGGTTTCAGGTTAGAGGGTCAGTCCAGATGTTGAAAACATGTGTAATCTTTCCTCCTCCCACAGTGTGACTATGTCAGTCAGAAGCCTGATGATGTTAGTTCTCCCATCTCTAACACCATTCAGCTGTAGTTACAGGGAGGACAGTAGTACAGAGTGTCACTATCCAGAGGATCACCTGCTGTTACTTTAATCAGTAAATATCTCATATAACCGTCAGCTCAGTCGCCAGGAAACATCTCTGTAAACCATCGATACGTTGAATGTCAGCGGTTAGCATTCGGTCACAGAAAGTGACGAAGTGACTGGATCATTCTGTATTTTGTATTTTTTTGACTGTCACCAGGAGACCACTATGGTGCCCCGTGTGAGGCCAAACAGTCAACACTGACTTATTATGATTTACTTATTTTAAGTGACTGGATCATTCTGTATTTTGTTGCAGATTACGTTTGTTTTGACGTATTGCAAATCCTGTTCATTTGTAATGATGGATGTGTGCGTACTGAGGAGGTCGGGGAGGATGGGTGGGTCTAAAAACAGCAGACTGTCACCAGGAGACCACTATGGTGCTCCGTGTGAGGCCAGACACTGACTTATTTTAATTTACATCTGCAGCTTTAAACCAGAGGTTCTTAAACGTTTTGGGGTCAGGCACCCTCAAAGGGGAGAACATTTTCCAAGGACTTCCTCATAATCATAACACAGATCAAACATAATTTCATACTATATTTTATATAGATTTCATTGGAACTGTTTGTATTCTAAAACATTCAACTTGAATACTTCAGACCTGTTAGATAGTGATACACAGAAACACATTTTAATCTGAATCATGTTAACATCACTTTGTTTTGTCCTGATATTCTGGGTGCTTTGTAATCAGATTACTTAGTTTTGCTAGCTTCATGACTGTCTGCTAGCACCTGAAGACACACGATGCATTTTGTCTCCCGTCGCTGTCGCTGTCGTCATATTTTCTCAGTTTAGCTAGTTTTGGTCTTAGCGCCACATAAACTAAGCTAAGCTAAGCAGGAACGGTTCGTTGCTTCCTGAGTGAAGCGACGGATTCAGTACAGATTGACGTGATGTCACCATCATATCAGAGTTTCTATTGGTCCAAAGCTAACAGTCATTGTTGTTTTAATCTAAACTACGATGTTTTTACTAAACTAAGAAGTTTTGTTACATTTTGTTTCGTTTACAACGTTAACCACGTGTTTAATAAAACTGTTCTAAACTGTGACTGTAATATGTAAGAAAATATGTTTTCCTCAAAACATTATTCAGACTGCAGACATGTTTTCACTAAAACTATAAATACTTAGTACTGAGATAAAGTACTTTAGATTGTAATGAAGTACTTCAGAGAATAAACACTCTTGTCTATAATTAGAGATAATAATATAAAGATAATAATATAAAGATAATTATATGAAGATAATAATATAAAGATAATAATTAGATATAATAATATAAAGATAATAATGTAAAGATAATAAAATAAATATTATAATATAAAGATAATAGTTGTTGATATAATAATATAAAGATAATAATATAAAGATAATAATATAAAGATGATAATATAAAGATGATAATATAAAGATAATAATATAAAGATAATAGTTGTTGATATAATAATATAAAGATAATAATATAAAGATAATAATATAAAGATAATGATGTAAAGATAATAATATAAAGATAATGATGTAAAGATAATAATTAGAGATAATAATGTAAAGATAATAATAAAGATGATAATATAAAGATAATAATATAAAGATAATAATATAAAGATAATAATATAAAGATAATGATGTAAAGATAATAATTAGAGATAATAATGTAAAGATAATAATAAAGATGATAATATAAAGATAATAATATAAAGATAATAATATAAAGATAATAATATAAAGATAATGATGTAAAGATAATAATATAAAGATAATAATGTAAAGATAATAATTAGAGATAATAATGTAAAGATAATAATAAAGATAATAATATAAAGATAATAATATAAAGATAATAATATAAAGATAATGATGTAAAGATAATAATTAGAGATAATAATATAAAGATGATAATATAAAGATAATAATTAGAGATAATAATGTAAAGATAATAATAAAGATGATAATATAAAGATAATAATATAAAGATAATAATATAAAGATAATGATGTAAAGATAATAATTAGAGATAATAATATAAAGATGATAATATAAAGATAATAATAAAGATAATATTGTTGATATAGAGTGAGACGATGAAGAGTTTTCCTGCAGGACTTCCCGTCGTTGAGACGGCGCTACCTGACGGCCCACAATCCCTCAGTGTGGATGTTTAAACCTCAACATGTATTGTTCAACGTGTACACGCTCAATTTATCATCAGTTGTGAGGAGAGAACGGATGAGTACACTTTCAATTTAGTTCCGCTGGTTTCTCCATTCATCACGTTGCTCTCCTCCTCATCCATCACTTCCTCCTCCTCACATCCACAAACACTCTCTACTTTAATGACATTAATCTCCACGCTGAGATAATTTCATATTAATGAACCAAGACGTTTATTTGATTATTCATTTGATGAAGTTGCATGAGGGGGGGGGGTGGCGTTGACAGGATCCGCCGAGCGTGAAAGAGAACATTTAGATGTTTCTTTATGTACGTTTCCCGACGACGGCGAGGCCTCCTGTCTTCATAGATAGATAGACAGATAGATAGATAGATAGATAGATAGATAGATAGATAGATGGATGGGTGGATGGATGGGTGGATGGATCAGCTCTCCACCTGAACAACTTCAGACTCTCTGACCTATCACAGCCGTTGGATTAAAGGATGTAAATGAGGTGCATGCTGGGTAAAGGCTCGCTCCTGGTCAGAGGTGGTGAACTGGTTGCTATGGTTACCACCATGTTGTTGTTGTTGTGACTGGTCTGAGGTCAGTTTCATTTTGTCCTGGTCGGACTGTGACGAGTTCAGCATCACGTATGTTCAACCCGTGACTGCAGCGTGACCATGGACAGACAACAATCAGCATTTATCATCATTTAGATCTTTTCATGTGATCCAGTTCTAATATGTATTATGATCTATTTTTGTTCTTTATTTCATTTTCTGTTCCAGTCGTACTGCTGCAATGTTTTAACAAAGTTTATTTCTGAAATGTGTTATATAACTCTGATCATCCACCGCACAAACATGTTGGACTGATAGATAAATACATATACAAATAAAATAAACAAATGAATACACACAAATATACAAATAAAATAAATAAATACAAACAAATATACAAATAAAATAAATAAATACAAACAAATATACTAATAAAATAATCAAATACACACAAATATACAGAAAAAAAAATACACATATACACATATACACATATACAAAAATAAATAAATAAATACACAAATATACAAATTAAATAATAAATAAATACACACAAATATTCTAATAAAATAAATAAATACACACAAATATACTAATAAAATAAATAAATACACACAAATATACAAACTAATTAAATAAATAAATATACACAAATATACTAATAAAATAAATAAATACACACAAATATACAAACTAATTAAATAAATAAATACACACAAATATACAAATAAAATAAATAAATACACACAAATATACAAAACAATTAATAGATTAATACACAAAAATATACAAAGAAATAATAGATAAATACATAAAAATACACATATAAAATAAATAAATAACTACACACAAATAAACAAATAAAATAATAGATAAATACACACAAATAAACAAATTAAATAAATAAATACACACAATTATAAAAACATTTAATAGATAAATACACACACATATACAAATAAAAATAAATAAATACACACAAATATACAAATACAACATAAGATCATCAGCAAATAACATAATATCTAGCGCAAACAAGATAATGTCTTAAGTGAACAACATAATATCATCTGCAAACAAGAGAATATTATCGGTAAACAAGAGAATATCTACCGTGAAAACCATAATATCTTGCGCATTATTTTTCATCTTGTACTCACAAAATAATCATTTCAGGAAACAAGATAAACACCAGACAGTCATTTGTTCCCTAAAAAAGCAAGTAAGTGGCCCTTGAGCTTCATTGTTATGATTAATTATAAGTTGTGTGTCTCATATGTCACCTGTTGGATGGTTAACAGTCTTTAGTCAAACACTAAACTTTAACCAGAGCTGATGCTCAGGAAGAGATGTATTATACATTATTATACATTTAGACCTTTATTAATGTTACTGCTGCAGCTGCTTCATTTCAGTTTGAGTTTTTAGCTCTAATATTTCACCACTGACAAAAGGAGGTTAAATAACGCTCCAAACTTACTCTAAATGTTGGAGAGGAAAAACTGTCATGTCCATTGTCAAAGGGGTCCCTTGACCTCTGACCTCCAGATCAGTGAATGTGTGAGGGGTTTTTGTCCGAAAAAAAGTCTGAAAAATGTCACAAACTTTTTTGAAGAAAGTCTGAAAAAAAAAAAAAAGGTCCGAAAAGGTCCCCAAAATGTTCGAAAAAAAACAGTCGGAAAAATGTCCAAAAAAAAGTCTGTAATAAATGAACGAAAAATGTCAGAAAATGTCCAAAAGAAAGGCAGAAGAAAAGTCTGATACTGGTATCATAGTAAACTGTAGAACCTGATGAATCCATCGGTACCAACCAGGTCAGACTAGCTGGTCATGAAGGAGGTTAAATAACGCTCCAAACTGACACTAAATGTTGGAGAGGACAAACTGTCATGTCCATGTTCAAAGGGGTCCCTTGACCTCTGACCTCCAGATCAGTGAATGTAAATGGGTTCTATGGGTACCCACGAGTCTCCCCTTTACAGACATGCCCACTTTATGATCATCACATGCAGTTTGGGGCAAGTCATAGTCAAGTCAGCACACTGACACACTGACAGCTGTTGTTGCCTGTTGGGCTGCAGTTTGCCATGTTATGATTGGAGCATATTGTTTTATGCTAAATGCAGTACATTTAGAACAGATCAAACATGTGTGATTAATCCCGATTAGATATATAAGATTGATTGACAGCCCAGTTTAATATATAAAATGAACAGTATTTTGTAAACCTTGTAAAAGTACCTCTAGAAGCTTGTAGTTGTAGTAAAAGTACCTCTAGAAGCTTGTAGTTGTGGTAAAAGTACCTCTAGAAGCTTGTAGTTGTGGTAAAAGTACGTCTAGAAGCTTGTAGTTGTGGTAAAAGTACCTCTAGAAGCTTGTAGTTGTGGTAAAAGTACGTCTAGAAGCTTGTAGTTGTGGTAAAAGTACCTTGAGGAGCTTGTAGTTGTAGTAAAAGTACCTCTAGAAGCTTGTAGTTGTGGTAAAAGTACCTCTAGAAGCTTGTAGTTGTGGTAAAAGTACGTCTAGAAGCTTGTAGTTGTGGTAAAAGTACCTCTAGAAGCTTGTAGTTGTAGTAAAAGTACCTCTAGAAGCTTGTAGTTGTGGTAAAAGTACCTCTAGAAGCTTGTAGTTGTGGTAAAAGTACGTCTAGAAGCTTGTAGTTGTGGTAAAAGTACCTCTAGAAGCTTGTAGTTGTGGTAAAAGTACCTCTAGAAGCTTGTAGTTGTGGTAAAAGTACCTTGAGGAGCTTGTAGTTGTGGTACATTCCCTGAGTAGATCTGGGTCTGATGTATAGATCGGAGGAGTCCCTCTGGTATTGATCTCCTCTCTGAGCTGTATCGGACCTCCTCAGCATCACATACATTACAGCAGCAGCACACAATAGATGGCAGAACAATGTATTTAAAGGCATTATGCTCCAACTAATGGCGAGTCTGAGAGAGCTGCGCGGTCATTTAGCCCCGCGAGGCGAGCGGTCAGTTCCCAGCACGGCGGGATCTCAGATGATGTTCTCTGGATTCACTTAGTGAATGTATTCATATCTACTCCGTGTACCTGCATCGTGTTTGTATAGATCAGGAGAAGTAAAATAGATAATACATCAGCATACGGGGAGGTACGGGGCAGCGGGATGGAGTCCACCGGCGGGGTCACCGCGATGCCTTTTATGATGTCCCTCTGAAATCTATCTGAATCACATTAAACGTGATATAAAGATGTGCAGACACATACATCACAGTGAATGGAGGCGGTGCAGCGGCGCTCGCCAACAATCCCACCTCAACAATCGGGTTAGAGCGGCGGCTTTAGATCCTATTAATAATTCACAATCTTGTTAGAGGAGAACAAACATTTTGTGTTCAAGCAATCTGAGTTGTGTGATTGTTGTGAGAGGCGGGGGAGAGCTGGGAGAGAGTGTGTGGAACAATAACTCCAACGCTATTTCACACTCGCTGCTTTCTTTATTAAAGCGCCGTCACAGTAAACACGTCTCGCCTCCACTCGGCTGCAATCCTTCTCCTCTTCCTCACCGGCTGCCTCCGTCACACCAACCACCACGCTTTACTGTCATTATGATTATTAATACATCATAATCACTTTTCATTATTCACTCATCTGACCACTGGTTCCTCCAGTAAGGAACGAGAACACGCTGCTGCTTTCACTACTCATCTGAATTACAAATATAATAATACAAATGATATCCTTTAAGAAAAACTAAACTCTGTATTACATATATATATATATATATATATATATATATTATAAAAACTAAACTCTGTATTACACATATATATATATATACATATATATTATAAAAACTAAACTCTGTCTTACATATATATATATATATATATATATATATATTATAAAAACTAAACTAAAACTAGCAGCAGGATGACATGTTCTTCTGTCTCTCGCCATCTTTCCTGTTTTCTATATGAATAATGTTTTAATGATTATTCTTTATTTCATGGGTTGTTTGTGGATTTATACATTATTATTATTATTATTATTACATACTTATATATAAAACCATCACCATGGTGACGTGGTTCTGTCGTAGTGGAGGAGGAATCTTTAATAAACACATTTTACTGTCAGTTCTTCTGACGTTATTTAGTCTGACGGTTGAGTTCCTGTTGTGCAGATGATGTAACACACATGTAGTGTGTGTGTGTGTGTGTGTGTGCGTGTGTGTGTGTGTGTGTGTGTGATTATTTACATTTTTTTACCATTATATTAATATGTTTAATGTTAATTGTCTCTGTGTGGTAGAACCTCCTTTAAAAACGATCTGCTGCATCTCGAGGGGTTAATGAATCATCCTGCGGCCCCCGGAGGGGTCCCGACCCACAGGTTGGGAACCACTACTTTACATCTGATCAAATAAACCTTATTATTATTTATAGACAAATATCTTTTCTATTCTTATTACATTTTTTTATTTATTTCACCCCTCTTTTCCATTTCTTTTCTTTTTAACATTAACTTTTCTATTTAAATTAGTTTTAAATTATTTTTCACTTTATTGATTTTATTTATTTATTTTACTCTTTATTCTATTTTCACTTTTTTTTTGGCATTTTGAGTCTGTTCCACTTCCTGTCAACCCTTTCTATATTATTATTAAATATGATTATGAATATGAATGTGATGTTAGTTAAACAGCAGCAGTTCAGTGGACACTAGAACATTTAATGTAACACCTGATGAGATCAATAATAGTGATTGTCTCCAGTTATTACCTCCATCATAATTATTTATATTTATTACATCATTGTTCTTCATGATTTTCCTCTTATTTACTTTCATACAACCGATTAATATCTTATTATTACATACGAACATAACCTCCCTATATAAACCCTTTGTCTTAATGTCTTCTGTCATATCGCATCAACTCAAATATAATAATGTAATAATATAATATATAATATCAGAGTGTATGTAGATTTTATTTCTTTATTTGCAGAAACAGCAGAAGAAGAGAACAAAAGCCGGTTGTTCAGGAGAGATGATCTCACCTCAAGAAAGAAATAGAAACAAACAATAAAATACATTTATACAATCAATAACAGGTTTTCAGCTCCCAGATAGAAACATGTGATCTCACTAATGATAATACTAATACTAATAATAATAATAATAGAGAGAGCTGGTCTCAGCATCACTGTGTTGAAGTGATGAACTGTTGTCATGTAGCGCCTCCTGCTGGTGGAAACACTGTCCTACACTCAGACACAGAGAGCTGACCTGAGATCTGAGATCTGAGATCTGAGACCTGAGACCTGAGACCTGAGACCTGAGATCTGAGATCTGAGACCTGAGATCTGAGATCTGAGATCTGAGACCTGAGACCTGAGACCTGAGACCTGAGACCTGAGATCTGAGATCTGAGACCTGAGATCTGAGATCTGAGACCTGAGACCTGAGACCTGAGATCTGAGATCTGAGACCTGAGACCTGAGACCTGAGACCTGAGACCTGAGGCTCCAGCTCTTCTGCTCATTATAAATGATGTTCTGTTCTTTCTAACCCTTCAGCTGAAGGTGGACTTCATGTTTTGATCTTCACAGTATTTAATCAAATTTAAAAAATCAACTGGATTAAAAGATTTCTGAAGAATCCAGATAGTATATGGAATATTTCTACCAATCCCTTCTTCAGTAGATTGGATGTTCTTAATGTTCTATAACTGTAAAACTCACTAACTTCAGTCAACAACTCTTATTATGTTGGGCTCTTCTTTTGAAACACAATCATCTCCTCACATATAACTAGGTTATATTTAACCTGGTTATAATAATAACCAAGCTATAATAACCAGGTTTATAATAACCATGTTATAATTATAACCAGGTTATATTTAACCAGGTTATAATAAGCAGGTTATAATTAGGGCTGATTAGACTTGAATGCTTCAAAGCTTCCCCCGTTGCCATGTGATGTCATGAGAATGTGATGTCATGAGAATGTGATGTCATGTGATGTCATGAGAATGTGATGTCACGAGAATGTGATGTCATGAGAATGTGATTACATCACAATGTGATGTCAGGAGAATGTGATGTCACGAGAATGTGATGTCATGTGATGTCATGAGAATGTGATGTCATGAGAATGTGATGTCATGAGAATTTTGATGTCACGAGAATGTGATGTCATGAGAATGTGATGTCACGAGAATGTGATGTCATGAGAATGTGATGTCATGAGAATGTGATGTCACGAGAATGTGATGACATGAGAATGTGATGTCATGAGAATGTGATGTCATGAGAATGTGATGTCACGAGAATGTGATGTCATGAGAATGTGATGTCATGAGAATGTGATGTCATGAGAATGTGATTACATCACAATGTGATGTCATGAGAATGTGACGTCACGAGAATGTGATGTCACGAGAATGTGATGTCACGAGAATGTGATGTCATGAGAATGTGATGTCATGTGATGTCATGAGAATGTGATGTCATGTGATGTCATGAGAATGTGATGTCACGAGAATGTCACGAGAATGTGATGTCACGAGAATGTGATGTCATGAGAATGTCATATTCTTGAATTGGCTTTGATGTCTGTAATGTTGGCTGTGATCTTGAGTTTGCCTTTAATCGGCCAGTTTTTCTATAGAACTCAAATATTAGAAAACTCATTGCTGACCGTATATTGTTGGCAAACTGGTGGTGTTAGGGTTAATTTAACATTTGGGTTAAAGAGTTTAACGTTAACACCAGACTAGGCGACCACATTGGTGACTACGAGATGGATCAAGCATCATCGTTACCAAGCTCTTTGGAGTGGTTGACCAAAGAACTCGTACAGACTGTGAGAGCCTTCCAGGAAGAGACCACCAAGCTGCTGACAGAGAAGGTCCAGAGCTGGGAGAGAAAAGTTCAACAACTGTTGGTTGAGGGTAGCGATGAGGGCACTGCAATCCGTGGTATCGGCCAGGAGCAGCGCGATGAAGGCGCTGCAATCCGTGGTCTCAGCCAGGAGCAGCGCGATGAGGGCGCTGCAATCCGTGGTATCGGCCAGGAGCAGCGCGATGAAGGCGCTGCAATCCGTGGTCTCAGCCAGGAGCAGCGCGATGAGGGCGCTGCAATCCGTGGTATTGGCCAGGAGCAGCGCGATGAAGGCGCTGCAATCCGTGGTCTCAACCAGGAGCAGCGCGATGAGGGCGCTGCAATCCGTGGTATTGGCCAGGAGCAGCGCGATGAAGGCGCTGCAATCCGTGGTCTCAACCAGGAGCAGCGTGATGAGGGCGCTGCAATCCGTGGTCTCAACCAGGAGCAGCGCGATGAGGGCGCTGCAATCCTTGGTCTCAGCCAGGAGCAGCGCAATACAGACGCTGAAATCCTTTGTCTCTACCGGGAGCAGCGTGTTAAGGACGCTGTAATCCACGGTCTCCGTCAGCAGAAGCACGATAAGAACCGTGTAATCCATGGTCTCCATCAGGAGCAGCGCGATAAGGACCGTGTAATCCATGGTTTCCGTCAGGAGCAGCGCGATAAAGACCGTGTAATCCACAGTCTCCGCCACGAGCAGCGCGATAAGGACCGTGTAATCCACGGTTTCCATCAGGAGCAGCGCGATAAGGACCGTGTAATCCATGGTCTCCGCCTGGAGCAGCGCGATAAGGACCGTGTAATCCATGGTCTCCGCCATGAACAGCGCAATACGGACGCTGTAATCCACGGTCTCCATCAGGAGCAGCGTGATAAGGACGCTGCAATCCACAGTCTCCATCTGGAGCACCGCGATAAAGACCGTGTAATCCACGGTCTCCATCAGGAGCAGCACGATAAGGGCCTTGTAATCCTTGGTCTCCGCCTGGAGCAGCGCGATAAGGACGCTGTAATCCATGGTCTCCATCTGGAGAAGAAGAGTCTCAATGAAAAGCTCACAGAGACCAGAACCGAGCTGTTGAGCACGGTAGACAAACTCCGACAGAGTGAAGACGCCTGGCGGGTCAAATACAAGGCTCTAGGGGACAATTTCACAGAGAACCTGACTAGAAGACATAAGATCTGGGCGACCAAAGTCAATCAGTTGGAGGGTGTCAACAAAGACCTGGCAGACAGAGAACAGAGCCTGAAGACCACAGTCCAACAGTTGGAGGTTGAGAAGAAGCTCCTGGAGGACATCTGCCTGAAAATGAAGAAGAAGATGAGAGGAGTCTTTTCTCGCAGGAGGACCGAAGATCAAGGGACAACATTGCAGAAGATGAAGAGCAAAATGTTGAAGGAGACGAAAAAGGAAGATACGGAGCAGGACGCTGTGGTGATACAGGAAGAGACGGAGCAGGACGCTGTGGTGATGCAGGAAGAGACGGACGCTGTGGTGATGCAGGAAGAGACAGACGCTGTGGTGATGCAGGAAGAGACGGACGCTGTGGTGATGCAGGAAGAGACGGAGCAGGACGCTGTGGTGAAACAGGAAGAGACGGAGCAGGACGCTGTGGTGAAACAGGAAGAGACGGAGCAGGACGCTGTGGTGAAACAGAAAGAGACGGAGCAGGACGCTGTGGTGATACAGGAAGAGACGGAGCAGGACGCTGTGGTGATACAGGAAGAGACGGAGCAGGACGCTGTGGTGAAACAGGAAGAGACGGAGCAGGACGCTGTGGTGATACAGGAAGAGACGGAGCAGGACGCTGTGGTGATACAGGAAGAGACGGAGCAGGACGCTGTGGTGATACAGGAAGAGACGGAGCAGGACGCTGTGGTGAAACAGGAAGAGACGGAGCAGGACGCTGTGGTGATACAGGAAGAGACGGAGCAGGACGCTGTGGTGATACAGGAAGAGACGGAGCAGGACGCTGTGGTGATACAGGAAGAGACGGAGCAGGACGCTGTGGTGAAACAGGAAGAGACGGAGCAGGACGCTGTGGTGAAACAGGAAGAGACGGAGCAGGACGCTGTGGTGATACAGGAAGAGACGGAGCAGGACGCTGTGGTGATACAGGAAGAGACGGAGCAGGACGCTGTGGTGATACAGGAAGAGACGGAGCAGGACGCTGTGGTGAAACAGGAAGAGACGGAGCAGGACGCTGTGGTGATACAGGAAGAGACGGAGCAGGACGCTGTGGTGATACAGGAAGAGACGGAGCAGGACGCTGTGGTGATACAGGAAGAGACGGAGCAGGACGCTGTGGGGGGGTATGTCGTTTACTTTAAGTGATTAGTGATTAGCACTGCAGCCTCACAGAGACACCTCCACCTGTCTGGCTGTGAGGAGTTTGTATATTCTCCCTGCGTCTGCGTGGGTTTTCTTCTGGTGCTCAGGTTTCTCCCACAATTCCAAGTTATGCATGAGTCTAATTGGACACTCTAAATTACCCGCAAATATTTTTAAATATATTTGGGAATAATTTAGAGCATTAAAAAAAGCTTACATTGATTATATGTCAGTAAGCGTTTTCTCCTGGTGCTCAGGTTTCTCCCACAAATGGCTCACGGCCAAAAACCAAGATGGTGAGGTGTTAACTCTTTGTCTTAATGTCTTCTGTCATATCGCATCAACTAAAAAATATATAATAAGCAACAGTGAGGTGAATATCAGAGTGTATGTAGATTTTATTTCTTTATTTGCAGAATAAAAGGAGTCGGCAGAAACACCAGAAGAAGAGAACAGAAGCCGGTTGTTCAGGAGAGATGATCTCACCTCAAGAAAGAAACATCAGAAGCAAATAGAAACAAACAATAAAATACATTTTTACAATAACATTTGTTTTCAGCTCCCAGATAGAAACATGTGACCTCACTAATGATAATAATAATAATAATAATAATAGAGAGAGCTGGTCTCATCATCACTGTGTTGAAGTGATGAACTGTTGTCATGTAGCGCCTCCTGCTGGTGGAAACACTCTCCTACACTCAGACACAGAGAGCTGACCTGAGATCTGAGATCTGAGATCTGAGATCTGAGATCTGAGATCTGAGACCTGAGATCTGAGATCTGAGGCTCCAACTCTTCTGCTTATTATAAGACTGAAGAGAACAACCAGCTTCCTGGATACAGAACAACCAGCGTCCTGGATACAGAACAACCAGCATCCTGTACCCGTGATGTTGGCGGTTCAGTCACTCTGCTCCTTGACGCCGTTCTGACCAGCGATGATGCTGCTGTACTTCTTCTGCTGCTCCTCTTTAAAGGACTCCTTGACCTTCCCTCTCTTCAGTCCTCCGTCCCTGAAACACACCAACAACTCTACATTTCTATTTCTTTATATTTCTAAACATATAATATATATATGTCAATATTTGCGTTAACTTTGACAGCGTTGATAGAAACGTAGCGACCAGGAGCCGGATCGTTAACACGCGTCCAAGACCAAGCTACCAAAACGTCCGACACAGCGCCGAGACAAAATGTAAATAGAGCCGCAAAACGCCAAGAGAGGAAGGGGGGGGGGGCAACCAGTGCTCCAAGGATGTAGTACTAGTTAGTAGTATTTAGTAGTATTTAGTAGTATTTAGTACTCACCAGTCCAGATCCAGCAGTCCTCCCTGATGAGCGATGGCAGATTTCACTCTGTTGGCAAACTGAGCTGCATCCTCACCGTCCTGCACATTATACGCAGAGTACACACATTATACACAGAGTACACACATTATACACAGAGTATACACATTATACACAGAGTATACACATTATACACAGAGTACACACATTATACACAGAGTACACACATTATACACAGAGTACACACATTATACACAGAGTACACACATATATATATATATATTAGAGTGTGGTGTCAGGTGATAGAAGGTATGCAGGTTATTCAGTCTGCAGAGAAACTCTTAAACCACAACATGATTATTATATATATATATATAAATATATCATTGTAATACTGTGTCTTGTTGTTGTGTTTCGTTGTGTTGCTGTGTCTCGTTGTTGTGTTGCCGTGTCTCGTTGTTGTTTCGCTGTGTCTCGTTGTTGTGTTGCTGTGTCTCGTTGTGTTGCTGTGTCTCGTTGTTGTTTCGCTGTGTCTCGTTGTTGTGTTGCCGTGTCTCGTTGTTGTTTCGCTGTGTCTCGTTGTTGTGTTGCTGTGTCTCGTTGTGTTGCTGTGTCTCGTTGTTGTGTTGCTGTGTCTCGTTTTTGTGTTGATGTTTCTTGTTGTGTTGCTGTGTCTTGATGTTGTGTCTCTTTGTGTTGCTGTTTCTTGTTGTGTTGTTGTGTCTTGTGTTGCTGTGTCTTGTTGTTGTGTCTCGTTGTTGTGTTACTGTGTCTCGTTGTGTGTATTAATACTAGTGTGTACTAATACTAGTGTGTATTAATACTAATGTGTACTAATACTAGTGTGTACTAATACTAGTGTGTACTAATACTAGCGTGTACTAATACAAGCGTGTACTAATACAAGCTTGTACTAATACAAGCGTGTACTAATACAAGCTTGTACTAATACTAGCGTGTACTAATACTAGCGTGTACTAATACTAGCGTGTATTAATACTAGCATGTACTAATACTAGTGTGTATTAATACTAGTGTGTATTAATACTAGTGTGTATTAATACCAGTGTGTATTAATACTAGTGTGTACTAATACTAGTGTGTATTAATACTAGTGTGATGTGTGTTGACAGGTGAGGCGGTGCTTCAGGTGAGGAGGAGGAGGCGTACCTGGATGGTCATGGGAGGGAGGTACCACACGTTGACCACGATGGCCCAGCTGGTCATCATCCTCAGCAGGTAACTCACCATGTTGTATTTACCGCTGTTCCAGAAGGCGTCGCCGAAGCGAGCATCGTACTGACGCACGCCAAGAGAGAGAGAGAGAGAGAGATGATGTCACCTCTCACCTGTCTTTAGATCACCAGTGAAGAACATTCTTACAACAATAAATACAAACAACATAAACAAACCAGAGTTTACACCAAGAAGTTCCTGGAACTACTTTCAGTCCCTGAAACTAACTACTTTTAGTCCCTGGAACTACTTTTAGGTCCTGGAGCTACTTTCAGTACTTTGAACTACTTTTAGTCCCTGAAACTAACTACTTTTAGTCCCTGGAACTACTGTCAGTACTTGGAACTACTTTTAGTCCCTGGAACTACTTTTAGTCGCTGGAACTACTTCTAGTCCCTGGAACTAACTACTTTTAGTCCCTGGAACTACTTTCAGTCCCTGGAACTAACTACTTTTAGTCCCTGGAACTAACTACTTTTAGTCCCTGGAACCACTTTCAGTCCCTGGAACTAACTACTTTTAGTCCCTGGAACTACTTTCAGTCCCTGGAACTAACTACTTTTAGTTCCTGGAACTAACTTATTTTAGTCCCTGGAACTACTTTCAGTCCCTGGAACTACTTTCAGTCCCTGGAACTAACTACTTTTAGTCCCTGGAACTACTTTCAGTCCTTGGAACTAACTACTTTTAGTCCCTTGAACTAACTACTTTTAGTCCCTGGAACTACTTTTAGGTCCTGGAACTACTTTCAGTACTTTTAACTACTTTTAGTCCCTGGAACTACTTTCAGTCCCTGGAACTAACTACTTTTAGTCCCTGGAACTACTTTTAGGTCCTGGAGCTACTTTCAGTACTTGGAACTACTTTTAGTCCTTGGAACTGCTTTTAGTCCCTGGAACTAACTAATTTTAGTTCCTGGAACTAACTTCTTTTAGTCCCTGGAACTACTTTCAGTCCCTGGAACTACTTTCAGTCCTTGGAACTAACTACTTTTAGTCCCTTGAACTAACTACTTTTAGTCCCTGGAACTACTTTTAGGTCATGGAACTACTTTCAGTACTTTTAACTACTTTTAGTCCCTGGAACTACTTTTAGTCCCTGGAACTACTTTCAGTCCCTGGAACTAACTACTTTTAGTCCCTGGAACTACTTTTAGGTCCTGGAGCTACCTTCAGTACTTTGAACTACTTTTAGTCCCTGGAACTACTTTCAGTACTTGGAACTACTTTTAGTCCTTGGAACTACTTTTAGTCCCTGGAACTAACTACTTTTAGTCCCTGGAACTACTTTCAGTCCCTGGAACTAACTACTTTTAGTCCCTGGAACTACTTTTAGGTCCTGGAACAACTTTTTCTCACAAGGTTCCTAGTTCCTAGTCTGCGTTGGAAACGGGGCTTCAGTATGGTGGTCGTGTCAAGAAGGTAACCCACAAATTGCAAAATCTGATCTGTGAACTCTTGCTGGTTCCCTTCTAGACACGACCCAGTCTGGTTCATTAGTCCTTCAAAGCTCCTTTAAAGGATCTATCATAGTATTAGTAGTAGTAGTAGTAGCAGTAGTAGTAGTAGTAGTATTAGTAGTAGCAGTAGTATTAGTAGTAGTAACAGAGCATTAAATACTTGACAGATCTGCCTTGAAGGTAGGTTTTGAACAGATTAATGTTGATGAACTGTTTGAACGGATGGAGTAATGATAATAATGAGTTCTTGTACCTTTATTGTGACGGGGTAGATGGTCCCTCCGATCTCAAAGCTTCCCTTCTTAAACATCATGACTGACGTGTTGTTGACGCAGGTTCCTGTTAAGACCACAAACACAAGTTATAAAACCACAAAACCACCGTCATCATCATCATCTTCATCATCATCTTCATCTTCATCACGAGGTCGGACTCTGACCTTCAGGGAATATGAGGATGGGGAGTTTGGTCCTGGCGGCGACGTGAGCTCTCAGCCTGCAGACGGAGGAGCAGATGTTAATCTCTGACCATCACTACTTCCTGTATTCAGAGGAAGAAGGTGTCATTGTGAGGTCGTCTGGTTCTGGTTCTGGATCTGGTTCTGGATCCTCCACCGAGACCTCCAGTCTCATTCATCACATCTCCCAGCTAGTTCCCTCAGTTCAAGATCTCCTGTAGTTCCTCTGGAATACGGTCAGAAAGCTTCAGTCCGACCCGCTCGGAGCCGTTCGGAGCCGTTCGGAGCCGTTCGGAGCCGTTCGGAGCCGCCCACTTGGACCTTCATTTCTGCTCTTCAGAGACCTCTGGGGGACGTCACGGAGACTACGTCCATATTTTATACAGTCGATGGTCTGGTCTGGTCTGGTCTGGTCTGGTCTGGTCTGGTCTGGTCTGGTCTGGTCTGGACTGGACTGGTCTGGACTGGTCTGGTCTGGTCTGGACTGGTCTGGTCTGGACTGGTCTGGACTGGTCTTGTCTGGTCTGGTCTGGTCTGGACTGGTCTGGTCTGGTCTGGTCTGGACTGTTATGGTCTGGTCTGGTCTGGTCTGGACTGCTCTGGTCTGGTCTGGTCTGGTCTGGTCTGGTCTAACGGTCTCACCTGTTGGTCACAGCGTTGCGGTCTTTCATCTCTGACCTCTCGAACCAGACGTGAGGACAGGACCTCACCATGGACCTCTGCATGACCCCCATCAGACCGCCGTGGATCTGACCCACCTAAAGGACGGGACAGTGAGGACAGGACAGTGACATCACTGCGTGGAAGAACGTGTGACGTAAGAGACACGATGACACTCACCATGGCGTAGCAGCCGTCGTTGGCCAGAATCACCACATCGATGGGCGTGGTGTGGTTGGCGACGCAGATTCCTCCTTTCTGAGGTCGGTTCTCTCTGCAGAGACGAGACGAGTCATGATGTTTATTAGAGACGTGATAACGCTGATGAATCAGAGCTGAAGCTGACCAGAGGTCTGGACTATGGAGCAGGATGTGGTGTTAGCGAGGTAACTTCAGGGTTAACCCTTCAGGGTTCTCCGTCCTACGAAGCTGGATCACTTCTTACCTGGTAGATCACCATGGTTACCATGGTAACTGATCTGGAACATAACCTGCTCCGGAGCAGGTTATGTTCCAGATCAGAGATCAACTCGTATAAAAGCACCTCCTACTGACCAATCAGAGCCAGGGTATCTTCATCATACTCGGGGTATCTTCATCATCATACCCAGGGTGTCTCCATCATACCCAGGGTGTCTCCATCATACCCAGGGTATCTTCATCATACCCGGGGTGTCTCCATCATACCCGGGGTATCTTCATCATACCCGGGGTATCTTCATCATACTCGGGGTATCTTCATCATACCCGGGGTATGATGGAGACACCCTGGGTATGATGAACTGGCCTCAGTTGTGGTGATGTTTATTAGAAAGGTGTTAACGGTGATGAATCCGAGCTGAAGCTGACCTGTTGTGGTAGAGGACGGTAGCCGACAGTCCTCTGGCACAGATCCTGTAGCAGGTCAGATGGACCAGCTCACTCAGCCAGTTCTTCACACTGAAACACAAACGGGAAATATTATTATTACTATTATTATACTGAGCCAAAACCCTGAATTTATATATAATTATTATTATTATTACACATATTATACTGTGTTGCTGTGTCCCATTGTTTCATTGATGTGTTTTGTTGATGTGTTGCTGTGTCTCGTTCTTATGTCTCGTTGTTCTGTTGTGTCTCGTTGTTCTGTTGTGTCTCGTTGTTCTGTTGTGTCTCGTTGTTTCGTTGTTGTGTTGCTGTGTCTCCTTGTCTCGTTGTTGTGTCTTGTTGCTGTGTTGCTGTGTCTCCTTGTTTCGTTGTTGTGTCTCGTTGTTGTGTTGCTGTGTCTCGTTTCGTTGTGGTATTGCTGTGTCTCGTTGTTGTGTTGCTGTGTCTCATTTCGTTGTGGTATTGCTGTGTCTCGTTGCTGTGTCTCGTTGTTGTGTTGCTGTGTCTCGTTGTGTTACTGTCTCTTGCTGTTGTATTGCTGTGTCTCGTTGTTGTGTTGCTGTGTCTCGTTGTGGTGTTGCTGTGTCTCGTTGTGTTACTGTCTCTCGCTGTTGTATTGCTGTATCTCGTTGTTCCGTTGTTGTGTCTTGTTGTTGTGTTGCTGTGTCTCGTTGTGGTGTTGCTGTGTCTCGTTGTGTTACTGTCTCTCGCTGTTGTATTGCTGTATCTCGTTGTTCCGTTGTTGTGTCTTGTTGTTGTGTTGCTGTGTCTCGTTGTGGTGTTGCTGTGTCTCGTTGTGTTACTGTCTCTCGCTGTTGTATTGCTGTATCTCATTGTTTCGTTGTTGTGTCTTGTTGTTGTGTTGCTGTGTCTCGTTGTGGTATTGCTGTGTCTCGTTGTTGTGTTGCTGTGTCTCGTTGTGGTGTTGCTGTGTCTCGTTGTGTTACTGTCTCTCGCTGTTGTATTGCTGTGTCTCGTTGTGGTGTTGCTGTGTCTCGTTGTTGTATTGCTGTGTCTCGTTGTTGTATTGCTGTGTAGTTGTGTTGCTGTGTAGCTGTGTAGCTGTGTTGCTGTGTAGCTGAGTTGCTGAGTTGCTGTGTTGCTCAGTTGCTGTGTTGCTGTACCTGCTCTCAGGCATAAATCCAACCAGACTGGTTCCGATCACCAGCCAGGAGAGTCCGATGATGGCCAGAGTGATTCTGCCGGAGAACCAGAGAGACGACGTGTTGAGGGATTATTTATTATAGTTTATTATAGTTTATTATAGTTTATTATAATTTATTATAGTTTATTATAGTTTATTATAATTTATTATAATTTATTATAGTTTATTATAATTTATTATAGTTTATTATAATTTATTATAGTTTATTATAGTTTATTATAGTTTATTATAATTTATTATAGTTTATTATAATTTATTATAGTTTATTATAGTTTATTATAGTTTATTATAATTTATTATAGTTTATTATAGTTTATTATAGTTTATTATAGTTTATTATAGTTTATTATAATTTATTATAGTTTATTATAGTTTATTATAATTTATTATAGTTTATTATAATTTATTATAGTTTATTATAGTTTATTATAGTTTATTATAATTTATTATAGTTTATTATAATTTGTTATAGTTTATTATAATTTATTATAGTTTATTATAATTTATTATAGTTTATTATAGTTTATTATAGTTTATTATAATTTATTATAGTTTATTATAGTTTATTAGTTTATTATAATTTATTATAGTTTATTATAGTTTATTATAATTTATTATAGTTTATTATAATTTATTATAGTTTATTATAGTTTATTATAGTTTATTACAGATCATTTTATAACCTGATGGTCCGTAAAGAGACACTCTGGACGGACGTCTCTAAGAACAGCACGGCTCACTGAGAGGCTGCTCTGTGTTGGACTGACCTGAGAGGGAAGAGGACGCCGTAGCGTACGAAGACGCCGACCCCCCCAGAAGACGGTGAGGCGGAGGCTGATGTAACGGAAGTTCTGGTTGGTTCTGGTGAGGAGGTTCCAGGAGGCCAGCTCCTCGGAGGAGAAGCGCTGGGTCACCTGGTCGTCCACGATGCTCTCCAGACCCTTCTTGTAGAAATAGAAGACGTCGCTCAGAGAAAACTCGCCCTCCGCCAGCGAGCCACAACTCCTCATCTCCTCCTCCATGGAGCCGCCCGCTCGCTCAATGATCCCTGGGACGCCATCACAGCACCGGAGGTCACCACCGGATCAGAACACATTATTACTTATTACTATTAGCCCATATTACTGCATATTAGCCACAGCTAACTGTTCTATTCATTATCTCCATTTAATCACTATAATACGGAAGCTCTGAGAGGACAGAGAGAAACCCACAAAAACCTCCCGTCACGTCCTCCAGCACAACGTGTTGTGTAACGTGTATTAATGATGTGATGGTACACGGTGTTGTGTAACGTGTATTAATGATGTGACGGTACACTGTGTTGTGTAACGTGTATTAATGATGTGACGGTACACTGTGTTGTGTAACGTGTATTAATGATGTGATGTACACTGTGTTGTGTAACGTGTATTAATGATGTGACGGTACACGGTGTTGTGTAACGTGTATTAATGATGTGACGGTACACTGTGTTGTGTAACGAGGTCGTATTAATGATGTGATGGTACACTGTGTTGTGTAACGTGTATTAATGATGTGATGGTACACGGTGTTGTGTAACGTGTATTAATGATGTGATGGTACACTGTGTTGTGTAACGTGTATTAATGATGTGATGGTACACGGTGTTGTGTAACGTGTATTAATGATGTGATGGTACACGGTGTTGTGTAACGTGTATTAATGATGTGATGGTACACTGTGTTGTGTAACGTGTATTAATGATGTGATGGTACACGGTGTTGTGTAACGTGTATTAATGATGTGACGGTACACTGTGTTGTGTAACGTGTATTAATGATGTGATGGTACACTGTGTTTGTGTAACGTGTATTAATGATGTGATGGTACACTGTGTTGTGTAACGTGTATTAATGATGTGATGGTACACCGGTGTGTGTAACGTGTATTAATGATGTGACGGTACACTGTGTTGTGTAACGTGTATTAATGAATGTGATGGTACACTGTGTTGTGTAACGTGTATTAATGATTGTGACGGTACACGGTGTTGTGTAACGTGTATTAATGATGTGACTGGTACACTGTGTTGTGTAACGAGGTCGTATTAATGATGTGATGGTACACTGTGTTGTGTAAACGTGTATTAATGATGTGATGGTACACGGTGTTTGTGTAACGTGTATTAATGATGTGATGGTACACGGTGTGTGTAACGTGTATTAATGATTGTGATGGTACACGGTGTTGTGTAACGTGTATTAATGATGTGATGGTACACTGTGTTGTTGTACCGTGTATTAATTGATGTGATGGTACACGGTGTGTGTAACGTGTATTAATGATGTGACGGTACACTGTGTTGTGTAACGTGTATTAATGATGTGATGGTACACTGTGTTGTGTAACGTGTATTAATGATGTGATGGTACACGGTGGTTGTGTAACGTGTATTAATGATGTGACGGTACACTGTGTTGTGTAACGTGTATTAATGATGTTACGGTACACTGTGTTGTGTAACGTGTATTAATGATGTGATGGTACACGGTGTTGTGTAACGTGTATTAATGATGTGGACGGTACACTGTGTTGTGTAACGTGTATTAATGATGTGACGGTACACTGTGTTGTGTAACGTGTATTAATGATGTGACGGTACACTGTGTTGTGTAACGTGTATTAATGATGTGATGGTACACTGTGTTGTGTAACGTGTATTAATGATGTGATGGTACACGGTGTTGTGTAACGTGTATTAATGATGTGACGGTACACTGTGTTGTGTAACGAGGTCGTATTAATGATGTGATGGTACACTGTGTTGTGTAACGTGTATTAATGATGTGATGGTACACTGTGTTGTGTAACGTGTATTAATGATGTGACGGTACACTGTGTTGTGTAACGCAGTCGTATTAATGATGTGATGGTACACTGTGTTGTGTAACGTGTATTAATGATGTGACGGTACACAGTGTTGTGTAACGTGTATTAATGATGTGATTGTACACTGTGTTGTGTAACGTGTATTAATGATGTGATGGTACACGGTGTTGTGTAACGTGTATTAATGATGTGACGGTACACTGTGTTGTGTAACGTGTATTAATGATGTGATGGTACACTGTGTTGTGTAACGTGTATTAATGATGTGACGGTACACTGTGTTGTGTAACGTGTATTAATGATGTGATGGTACACTGTGTTGTGTAACGTGTATTAATGATGTGATGTACACGGTGTTGTGTAACGTGTATTAATGATGTGATGGTACACGGTATTGTGTAACGTGTATTAATGATGTGACGGTACACTGTGTTGTGTAACGTGTATTAATGATGTGATGGTACACTGTGTTGTGTAACGTGTATTAATGATGTGACGGTACACTGTGTTGTGTAACGTGTATTAATGATGTGATGGTACACTGTGTTGTGTAACGTGTATTAATGATGTGACGGTACACTGTGTGGTGTAACGGGTATTAATGATGTAATGGTACACTGTGTTGTGTAACGTGTATTAATGATGTGATTGTACACGGTGTTGTGTAACGTGTATTAATGATGTGACGGTACACTGTGTTGTGTAACGAGGTCGTATTAATAATGTGATGGTACACTGTGTTGTGTAACGTGTATTAATGATGTGACGGTACACTGTGTTGTGTAACGCAGTCGTATTAATGATGTGATGGTACACTGTGTTGTGTAACGTGTATTAACGATGTGATGGTACACTGTGTTGTGTAACGTGTATTAATGATGTGATGGTACACGGTGTTGTGTAACGTGTATTAATGATGTGACGGTACACTGTGTTGTGTAACGTGTATTAATGATGTGACGGTACACTGTGTTGTGTAACGTGTATTAATGATGTGATGGTACACTGTGTTGTGTAACTGTGTATTAATGATGTGACGGTACACTGTGTTGTGTAACGTGTATTAATGATGTGACGGTACACTGTGTTGTGTAACGTGTATTAATGATGTGACGGTACACTGTGTTGTGTAACGTGTATTAATGATGTGATGGTACACTGTGTTGTGTAACGTGTATTAATGATGTGATGGTACACGGTGTTGTGTAACGTGTATTAATGATTGTGACGGTACACTGTGTTGTGTAACGTGTATTAATGATGTGACGGTACACTGTGTTGTGTAACGTGTATTAATGATGTGATGGTACACTGTGTTGTGTAACGTGTATTAATGATGTGATGGTACACGGTGTTGTGTAACGTGTATTAATGATGTGACGGTACACTGTGTTGTGTAACGTGTATTAATGATGTGATGGTACACTGTGTTGTGTAACGTGTATTAATGATGTGATGGTACACTGTGTTGTGTAACGTGTATTAATGATGTGATGGTACACGGTGTTGTGTAACGTGTATTAATGATGTGACGGTACACTGTGTTGTGTAACGTGTATTAATGATGTGACGGTACACTGTGTTGTGTAAGTGTATTAATGATGTGATGGTACACGGTGTTGTGTAACGTGTATTAATGATGTGACGGTACACTGTGTTGTGTAACGTGTATTAATGATGTGACGGTACACTGTGTTGTGTAACGTGTATTAATGATGTGACGGTACACTGTGTTGTGTAACGTGTATTAATGATGTGATGGTACACTGTGTTGTGTAACGTGTATTAATGATGTGATGGTACACGGTGTTGTGTAACGTGTATTAATGATGTGACGGTACACTGTGTTGTGTAACGAGGTCGTATTAATGATGTGATGGTACACTGTGTTGTGTAACGTGTATTAATGATGTGATGGTACACTGTGTTGTGTAACGTGTATTAATGATGTGACGGTACACTGTGTTGTGTAACGCAGTCGTATTAATGATGTGATGGTACACTGTGTTGTGTAACGTGTATTAATGATGTGACGGTTACACAGTGTGTGTAACGTGTATTAAGATGTGATTGTACACTGTGTTGTGTAACGTGTATTAATGATGTGATGGTACACGGTGTTGTGTAACGTGTATTAATGATGTGACGGTACACTGTGTTGTGTAAGTGTATTAATGATGTGATGGTACACTGTGTTGTGTAACGTGTATTAATGATGTGACGGTACACTGTGTTGTGTAACGTGTATTAATGATGTGATGGTACACTGTGTTGTGTAACGTGTATTAATGATGTGATGTACACGGTGTTGTGTAACGTGTATTAATGATGTGATGGTACACGGTATTGTGTAACGTGTATTAATGATGTGACGGTACACTGTGTTGTGTAACGTGTATTAATGATGTGATGGTACCACTGTGTTGTGTAACGTGTATTAATGATGTGACGGTACACTGTTGTTGTGTAACGTGTATTAATGATGTGATGGTACACTGTGTTGTTTAACGGTCGTATTAATGATGTGACGGTACACTGTGTTGTGTAACGTGTATTAATGATGGTAATGGTACACTGTGTTTGTGTAACGTGTATTAATGATGTGATTGTACACGGTGTTGTGTAACGTGTATAATGATGTGACGGTACCACTGTGTTGTTGTAACGAGGTCGTATTAATAATGTGATGGTACACTGTGTTGTGTAACGTGTATTAATGATGGTGACGGTACACTGTGTTGTGTAACGCAGTCGTATTAATGATGTGATGGTACACTGTGTTGTGTAACGTGTATTAACGATGTGATGGTACACTGTGTTGTGTAACGTGTATTAATGATGTGACGGTACACTGTGTTGTGTAACGCAGTCGTATTAATGATGTGACGGTACACTGTGTTGTGTAACGTGTATTAATGATGTGATGGTACACGGTGTTGTGTAACGTGTATTAATGATGTGATTGTACACTGTGTTGTGTAACGTGTATTAATGATGTGATCGGTACACTGTGTTGTGTAACGTGTATTAATGATGTGACGGTACACTGTGTTGTGTAACGTGTATTAATGATGTGATGGTACACTGTGTTGTGTAACGTGTATTAATGATGTGACTGGTACACGGTGTTGTGTAACGTGTATTAATGATGTGACGGTACACTGTGTTGTGTAACGTGTATTAATGATGTGATGGTACACTGTGTTGTGTAACGTGTATTAATGATGTGACGGTACACGGTGTTGTGTAACGTGTATTAATGATGTGACGGTACACTGTGTTGTGTAACGAGGTCGTATTAATGATGTGATGGTACACTGTGTTGTGTAACGTGTATTAATGATGTGATGGTACACGGTGTTGTGTAACGTGTATTAATGATGTGATGGTACACGGTGTTGTGTAACGTGTATTAATGATGTGATGGTACACGGTGTTGTGTAACGTGTATTAATGATGTGATGGTACACTGTGTTGTGTAACGTGTATTAATGATGTGATGGTACACGGTGTTGTGTAACGTGTATTAATGATGTGACGGTACACTGTGTTGTGTAACGTGTATTAATGATGTGATGGTACACTGTGTTGTGTAACGTGTATTAATGATGTGATGGTACACGGTGTTGTGTAACGTGTATTAATGATGTGACGGTACACTGTGTTGTGTAACGTGTATTAATGATGTGACGGTACACTGTGTTGTGTAACGTGTATTAATGATGTGATGGTACACGGTGTTGTGTAACGTGTATTAATGATGTGACGGTACACTGTGTTGTGTAACGTGTATTAATGATGTGACGGTACACTGTGTTGTGTAACGTGTATTAATGATGTGACGGTACACTGTGTTGTGTAACGTGTATTAATGATGTGATGGTACACTGTGTTGTGTAACGTGTATTAATGATGTGATGGTACACGGTGTTGTGTAACGTGTATTAATGATGTGACGGTACACTGTGTTGTGTAACGAGGTCGTATTAATGATGTGATGGTACACTGTGTTGTGTAACGTGTATTAATGATGTGATGGTACACTGTGTTGTGTAACGTGTATTAATGATGTGACGGTACACTGTGTTGTGTAACGCAGTCGTATTAATGATGTGATGGTACACTGTGTTGTGTAACGTGTATTAATGATGTGACGGTACACAGTGTTGTGTAACGTGTATTAATGATGTGATTGTACACTGTGTTGTGTAACGTGTATTAATGATGTGATGGTACACGGTGTTGTGTAACGTGTATTAATGATGTGACGGTACACTGTGTTGTGTAACGTGTATTAATGATGTGATGGTACACTGTGTTGTGTAACGTGTATTAATGATGTGACGGTACACTGTGTTGTGTAACGTGTATTAATGATGTGATGGTACACTGTGTTGTGTAACGTGTATTAATGATGTGATGTACACGGTGTGTGTAACGTGTATAATGATGTGATGGTACACGGTATTGTGTAACGTGTATTAATGATGTGACGGTACACTGTGTTGTGTAACGTGTATTAATGATGTGATGGTACACTGTGTTGTGTAACGTGTATTAATGATGTGACGGTACACTGTGTTGTGTAACGTGTATTAATGATGTGATGGTACACTGTGTTGTGTAACGTGTATTAATGATGTGACGGTACACTGTGTGGTGTAACGGGTATTAATGATGTAATGGTACACTGTGTTGTGTAACGTGTATTAATGATGTGATTGTACACGGTGTTGTGTAACGTGTATTAATGATGTGACGGTACACTGTGTTGTGTAACGAGGTCGTATTAATAATGTGATGGTACACTGTGTTGTGTAACGTGTATTAATGATGTGACGGTACACTGTGTTGTGTAACGCAGTCGTATTAATGATGTGATGGTACACTGTGTTGTGTAACGTGTATTAACGATGTGATGGTACACTGTGTTGTGTAACGTGTATTAATGATGTGACGGTACACTGTGTTGTGTAACGCAGTCGTATTAATGATGTGATGGTACACTGTGTTGTGTAACGTGTATTAATGATGTGACGGTACACGGTGTTGTGTAACGTGTATTAATGATGTGATTGTACACTGTGTTGTGTAACGTGTATTAATGATGTGATGGTACACTGTGTTGTGTAACGTGTATTAATGATGTGACGGTACACTGTGTTGTGTAACGTGTATTAATGATGTGATGGTACACTGTGTTGTGTAACGTGTATTAATGATGTGACGGTACACTGTGTTGTGTAACGTGTATTAATGATGTGATGGTACACTGTGTTGTGTAACGTGTATTAATGATGTGATGTACACGGTGTTGTGTAACGTGTATTAATGATGTGATGGTACACGGTATTGTGTAACGTGTATTAATGATGTGACGGTACACTGTGTTGTGTAACGTGTATTAATGATGTGATGGTACACTGTGTTGTGTAACGTGTATTAATGATGTGACGGTACACTGTGTTGTGTAACGTGTATTAATGATGTGATGGTACACTGTGTTGTGTAACGTGTATTAATGATGTGACGGTACACTGTGTTGTGTAACGCAGTCGTATTAATGATGTGATGGTACACTGTGTTGTGTAACGTGTATTAATGATGTGACGGTACACGGTGTTGTGTAACGTGTATTAATGATGTGATTGTACACTGTGTTGTGTAACGTGTATTAATGATGTGATGGTACACTGTGTTGTGTAACGTGTATTAATGATGTGATGGTACACGGTGTTGTGTAACGTGTATTAATGATGTGATGGTACACTGTGTTGTGTAACGTGTATTAATGATGTGATGGTACACTGTGTTGTGTAACGTGTATTAATGATGTGATGGTACACTGTGTTGTGTAACGTGTATTAATGATGTGATGGTACACTGTGTTGTGTAACGTGTATTAATGATGTGACGGTACACTGTTGTGTAACGCAGTCGTATTAATGATGTGATGGTACACTGTGTTGTGTAACGTGTATTAATGATGTGATGGTACACGGTGTTGTGTAACGTGTATTAATGATGTGACGGTACACTGTGTTGTGTAACGTGTATTAATGATGTGACGGTACACTGTGTTGTGTAACGTGTATTAATGATGTGATGGTACACTGTGTTGTGTAACGTGTATTAATGATGTGATGTACACGGTGTTGTCTAACGTGTATTAATGATGTGACGGTACACTGTGTTGTGTAACGTGTATTAATGATGTGATGGTACACTGTGTTGTGTAACGTGTATTAATGATGTGATGTACACGGTGTTGTGTAACGTGTATTAATGATGTGATGGTACACGGTGTTGTGTAACGTGTATTAATGATGTGACGGTACACTGTGTTGTGTAACGTGTATTAATGATGTGACGGTACACTGTGTTGTGTAACGTGTATTAATGATGTGATGGTACACTGTGTTGTGTAACGTGTATTAATGATGTGATGTACACGGTGTTGTGTAACGTGTATTAATGATGTGATGGTACACGGTGTTGTGTAACGTGTATTAATGATGTGACGGTACACTGTGTTGTGTAACGTGTATTAATGATGTGATGGTACACGGTGTTGTGTAACGTGTATCAATGATGTGATTGTACACTGTGTTGTGTAACGTGTATTAATGATGTGATGGTACACGGTGTTGTGTAACGTGTATTAATGATGTGACGGTACACTGTGTTGTGTAACGTGTATTAATGATGTGATGGTACACGGTGTTGTGTAACGTGTATTAATGATGTGATGTACACGGTGTTGTGTAACGTGTATTAATGATGTGATGGTACACTGTGTTGTGTAACGTGTATTAATGATGTGGTGTACACGGTGTTGTGTAACGTGTATTAATGATGTGATGGTACACTGTGTTGTGTAACGTGTATTAATGATGTGATGTACACGGTGTTGTGTAACGTGTATTAATGATGTGATGTACACGGTGTTGTGTAACGTGTATTAATGATGTGATGGTACACGGTGTTGTGTAACGTGTATTAATGATGTGATGGTACACTGTGTTGTGTAACGTGTATTAATGATGTGATGGTACACTGTGTTGTGTAACGTGTATTAATGATGTGATGGTACACTGTGTTGTGTAACGTGTATTAATGATGTGAAAGGTTGTTGTTTCTATGATGGGAACTCTTTCACAGCAGTGAGATTACAGCGAGCTGCAGCAGAGGAACAGAGATCATTATGTTAAAGCAGGAACAGTCTGAGCGTCACGAGGAAGCTGACCTTTCACTAATCTTTAACCCTTCATGGGCAGCTGCTTCGTGGGACTGGGACAGACGTTTCTCTCTTGCCTCTCAGAGCTTCCGTATTATTGTGATTACATGGAGATAATGAATATAACAGTTAGCTGTAGCTGAACATTAAACTCAACAGGAAGTGGTATCACAGTGGCGTGAAGAATCATCTTTATATGCATTAAAGGGTCACTGATCTGACACTGAATCAAACTCATAAATAATATTATAAACTATGAAAGTTGTGGAGATCATGACGGTGAGGAGATGTGTTGTTAACGTGATCAACTCGTCCACACGGACAGATTATAGTGTGTTTATGTGTTCACTGAGTGAGTGTGTATTTAGTGTGTATTGGGTGTGTATTGTGTGTGTAATGAGTGTGTATTGTGTGTGTAATAAGTGTGTATTGTGTGTATTGTGTGTATTGAGTGTGTATTGTGTGTGTATTAAGTGTGTATTGTGTGTGTATTGAGTGTGTATTGAGTGTGTATTGTGTGTGTATTGTGTGTGTAATGAGTGTGTATTGAGTGTGTATTGTGTGTGTATTGTGTGTGTATTAAGTGTGTATTGAGTGTGTATTGAGTGTGTAATGAGTGTATACAGGGTGTGTATTGTGTGTGTAATGAGTGTGTATTGTGTGTGTAATGTGTGTGTGATGAGTGTGTATTGTGTGTGTATTAAGTGTGTATTGAGTGTGTATTGTGTGTGTATTAAGTGTATATTGTGTGTGTATTGTGTGTGTACAGGGTGTGTACTGTGTGTGTATTGTGTGTGTACAGGGTGTGTATTGTGTGTGTAATGAGTGTGTATTGAGTGTGTATTGTGTGTGTATTGTGTGTGTATTAAGTGTGTATTGAGTGTGTATTGAGTGTGTATTGTGTGTGTAATGAGTGTATACAGGGTGTGTATTGTGTGTGTAATGAGTGTGTATTGTGTGTAATGTGTGTGTGATGAGTGTGTATTGTGTGTGTATTAAGTGTGTATTGAGTGTGTATTGTGTGTGTATTAAGTGTATATTGTGTGTGTATTGTGTGTGTACAGGGTGTGTACTGTGTGTGTATTGTGTGTGTACAGGGTGTGTATTGTGTGTGTAATGCGTGTATTGTGTGTGTATTAAGTGTGTATTGTGTGTGTATTGTGTGTGTAATGAGTGTGTACAGGGTGTGTATTGTGTGTGTAATGTGTGTATTGTGTGTGTAATGAGTGTGTACAGGGTGTGTATTGTGTGTGTAATGTGTGTATTGTGTGTGTAATGTGTGTGTATTGTGTGTGTAATGTGTGTGTGATGAGTGTGTATTGTGTGTGTATTAAGTGTGTATTGAGTGTGTATTGTGTGTGTATTAAGTGTGTATTGTGTGTGTAATGTGTGTATTGTGTGTGTGTACAGGGTGTGTATTGTGTGTGTAATGTGTGTATTGTGTGTGTAATGTGTGTGTATTGTGTGTGTGATGAGTGTGTATTGTGTGTGTATTAAGTGTGTATTGAGTGTGTATTGTGTGTGTATTAAGTGTGTATTGTGTGTGTAAAGTGTGTATTGTGTGTGTAATGTGTGTATTGTGTGTGTATTGTGTGTGTAATGAGTGTCAGCCTGCAGCTCATTGAAGGGTTAATCATGTGGTGATCAGCTGACCTGCAGCTCTCAGTCAACAACAGGAAACTCAGTTTGAGCAGACTTGATTATTAATCCCGTTGATTGTTCATTAGTTAGTTTTAGGTGTGAGCAGCCTGCTGGAGGATGTTAGTGAGGAGAGAGGAGCCTCACCGCTGGGTTAGGGTTAGAGAGAGGAGCTGGGTTAGGGTTAGAGAGAGGAGCTGGGTTAGGGTTAGGGTTAGAGAGGGTTGGGGTTAGGGGGTTAGGGTTAGGGTTAGAGAGGGTTAGGGTTAGAGAGGGTTAGGGGGTTAGGGTTAGGGTTAGAGAGGGTTAGGGGGTTAGGGGGTTAGGGTTAGGGTTAGAGAGGGTTGGGGTTAGGGGGTTAGGGGGTTAGGGTTAGGGTTAGAGAGGGTTAGGGGGTTAGGGGGTTAGGGTTAGGGTTAGAGAGGGTTAGGGGGTTAGGGGGTTAGGGTTAGGGTTAGAGAGGGTTGGGGTTAGGGGGTTAGGGGGTTAGGGTTAGGGTTAGAGAGGGTTAGGGGGTTAGGGGGTTAGGGTTAGGGTTAGAGAGGGTTAGGGGGTTAGGGGGTTAGGGTTAGGGTTAGAGAGGGTTGGGGGGTTAGGGGGTTAGGGTTAGGGTTAGAGAGGGTTAGGGGGTTAGGGGGTTAGGGGGTTAGGGTTAGAGAGGGTTAGGGAGTTAGGGGGTTAGGGGGTTAGGGTTAGGGTTAGGGTTAGAGAGGGTTGGGGGGTTAGGGGGTTAGGGTTAGGGTTAGAGAGGGTTAGGGAGTTAGGGTTAGGGTTAGAGAGAGGAGCCTCACCGCTGGGCAGAGGAACAGGAACACTGGGCTGCTGCTGCCGTCCTCTCTGGATCCGGATCGTGGCCCACTACAGAGACACACTGACTATCAGATGACCTCTGACACCGTTTCATAACTGAACAAACATGTGACGTAATGAGTGAAGAGGCCGACCGGCAGGCCGGCAGACAGACCGCTCTGCTGAGGACAAACTGTGCTCACCTCCAGGATCTGGACCAGGATCTGGATGTAGACCCCGGTGACCCCCAGAGAGAGACCGAACATGGCGGGCAGCATGATGAGGAACAGCACCACAAACATCCACACCTGGAACACGGCCACGGCGGCGCTCCACAGGTCCTCCATCAGCGAGCGCCACCACGTCACGGCATCGTCTGCAAACAGACACAGAACCAGACTCAGAGGAGGTTACAGACACATGAACAGACAGGTCCAGACTGAACCATGAACTATGGGATGTGCTTCATCATTCATGTTCTCCTCAGGATCAACTTCCTCTACAGCGTCATCAGCTCAACATGTGACCAGAGACCTGCAGAACCTCAGACGTCCCTCAGCCTCATCCTGACGCTGTGGTTCATCCTTTCAGTCATTTTTCAATCAAAACAATAATTATTATCTGCTTACCGTTTCTCTAATGTCTCACATGTTCTGCTTATACTGAATATTTATCATTTTTTTCAAACACAACGAGACATTTGAAGACGTTATCTTGAGCTCTGGGACAATTTCCTCTATTTTCTGACATTTTATACATGAAACAAATAATGAAGAAAATAACTCAGATTAATCAATAATGAAAATAATCATTATTTACAGCCATTATTGAGTGAAAAATCTATTTGTGCAATTTAAATAATGTACATTTCTTAACATTCTGTGGAATTAATTAGGCTGTATTATAATAATAATAACAATAATAATATATACACAAAATATTTATATATTATAATGTTATTAATATATATAACAATATTAATTATATTATATATAAACATATAAATTAAATTAATATATATATATAATTAATATTAATATATTATATATAAATTAATATATATAAAAATATTATATAATATAATTGTTGTATTTCAGAATCTGTATACTTCTGTCCTGGTCCTGTAGTATTACTGTAGTAGTGCTGTAGTAGTACTGTAATAGTACTGTAGTAGTGCTGTAGTAGTACTGTAATAGTACTGTAGTAAATCTACTTGTTGTGTTCTCTGAGGGCTGCAGGGAGAGAACCAGCTGAACCGTTAGTCCACAGAGATTATCTAAACTCTAAAGTAACAAACAAACCACACAAACAACAATACTACTACACATATAAACACATATATATACATACTGTTTATATATATATAAATATATATATATATTAGTGTTTTAATAAATACCTGAGAGTTGGTGTCCGCGGTGTTAAAATGTTCTGGAATCTTTGTCCTGAAGCCTCAAAAACACTCTGCAGCCAGCAGCCTCCTTCAAAATAAAAGCACCGTTCTGATGAACGTGATGGGCCTTCAAAATAAAAGCACCGTTCTGATAAACGTGATGGGCCTTCAAAATAAAAGCACTGTTCTTATGAACGTGATGGGCCTTCAAAATAAAAGCACCATTCTGATGAACGTGATAGGCCTTCAAAATAAAAGCACCATTCTGATGAACGTGATAGGCCTTCAAAATAAAAGCACCGTTCTGATGACCGTGATGGGCCTTCAAAATAAAAGCACCATTCTAATGAACGTGATAGGCCTTCAAAATAAAGGCACCATTCTGATGACCGTGATGGGCCTTCAAAATAAAAGCACCATTCTAATGAACGTGATAGGCCTTCAAAATAAAGGCACCATTCTGATGACCGTGATGGGCCTTCAAAATAAAAGCACCATTCTAATGAACGTGATAGGCCTTCAAAATAAAAGCACCGCTCTGATGAACGTGATGGGCCTTCAAAATAAAAGCACCGCTCTGATGAACGTGATGGGCCTTCAAAATAAAAGCACCATTCTGATGAACGTGATGGGTCGTTCAGATTCATTCAAGAGGTTAGTCAGTCTGTCGATAGTAAATGAATGATGTGTTAGGTTACTTTATCTTTTTTATTTTATTTTCTTATCTTATTTACTCATTTTACTAAATGTATCTTACTTAATTGTTATTCTATTAGGCACTGGTGCTAGAAATAGTACTTTCTTATTTTATACACTTGAACTTGTTGTAATTTTGATCAATCTCTGGCACAAGAATTTCTTTCGGGATTAATAAAGTTCTATCTTATTTTATCTTATAAAGCAAATAAAACAGGTAGAGTAGATGTAATAAATAAATATAAACAGAAGTATTACACTAGAGGAATCAAATAGGTCAAATAGATGTAATGTAAACAAAGGTAGTAGCACTTGAGTTGTATATTGCATGAAGGATATATGGCACAGATAAATGTATTTCACTTTCAGTGTATTAATATTGCACAGTATTGTGAGCTTCAGCCTCCTGATGACGGGCTGCGTCAGAGAAGCGCATGTTTTCTCTGCGTGGTGCTGCGCAGCAGTGAGTCTCCTGAATGATATGGCTCCATAGTGAAGCAGCATGGCGGAGCAGCCTCCTCTCTGGTCGGTGCAGACCGTTCAGCTCTCTGGGATCGTTCTCTCTTCTCTGATGTTCCAGCATGTTAACACAGACTCAGACGTGGTGAGAAACACTTTAATACATCATTAAGATACACACGTTTGACTGGTTAGTTGAACCTCCATGAGGAGGAGAGCTGCACCAGTTCACCAACAACATTAACACACTTTACAGTTCATTAGTTCTGGTTTAATAGTTTAATAGTTTAATAGTTTAGTAGTGAAGGTTTCAGCCTGTAGTTTAGAACAATAGAGGAGTGAAGCTAAAACTCCCACCAGGCTATTTCTGTAACTTCTTTTAAACCAGTCCTGTCCCACCAGACTCTGTTCAGAATCCGTCGTATTTAACGTGACACAGACTATAGATCAGTAAACATAACTCCTGAAATAAAACTAGATGTGTTTTTAAAGTCCAGCGGGTCTGCTGGTGAATTCGGCTCATGAATGAGTCCAACCAGCGATTCCTAAATGAGTCAGAAGTGAAGATAAAGACCTGCAGCCCGGTTCCCTCCACCGCTGAGCTGCTGGAGTCTGATGCTATAATCAGTCTATGAGATGAATGGACCTCTGCTTCTACAGACACAGTTATTCACACATCACACTGACTCAACATCATTTATTACTGGACTACAACTGTTTACCCAGCACTATTAGTAAACTGTCTCACACTATAAAACTATATAATCATAATTACTGTATATCCAACATGTAATACCAGTGCTGATTCATCTCTGTGTCTCTGAACAGGAAGGTCTGATCCTCGGAGAGACTCGATCTGACGAGCAGATCACCATCAGTGACTCTCAGGCTGATCACATCCACATCGAGGAGATATACAGTGAGTTGAAGTCGGTCTCAGGCTGGTCACAGTGAGTTGAAGTCGGTCTCAGGTTGGTCACAGTGAGTTGAAGTCGGTCTCAGGCTGGTCACAGTGAGATGAAGTCGGTCTCAGGCTGGTCACAGTGAGTTGAAGTCGGTCTCAGGCTGGTCACAGTGAGTTGAAGTCGGTCTCAGGCTGGTCACAGTGAGTTAAAGTTAGACTCAGGCTGGTCACAGTGAGTTGAAGTCGGTCTCAGGCTGGTCACAGTGAGTTGAAGTCGGTCTCAGGCTGGTCACAGTGAGTTGAAGTCGGTCTCAGGCTGGTCACAGTGAGTTGAAGTCGGTCTCAGGTTGGTCACAGTGAGTTGAAGTCGGTCTCAGGCTGGTCACAGTGAGATGAAGTCGGTCTCAGGCTGGTCACAGTGAGTTGAAGTCGGTCTCAGGCTGGTCACAGTGAGTTGAAGTCGGTCTCAGGCTGGTCACAGTGAGTTGAAGTCGGTCTCAGGCTGGTCACAGTGAGATGAAGTCGGTCTCAGGCTGGTCACAGTGAGTTGAAGTCGGTCTCAGGCTGGTCACAGTGAGATGAAGTCGGTCTCAGGCTGGTCACAGTGAGTTGAAGTCGGTCTCAGGCTGGTCACAGTGAGTTGAAGTCGGTCTCAGGCTGGTCACAGTGAGTTGAAGTCGGTCTCAGGCTGGTCACAGTGAGATGAAGTCGGTCTCAGGCTGGTCACAGTGAGTTGAAGTCGGTCTCAGGCTGGTCACAGTGAGATGAAGTCGGTCTCAGGCTGGTCACAGTGAGATGAAGTCGGTCTCAGGCTGGTCACAGTGAGTTAAAGTCAGTCTCAGGCTGGTCACAGTGAGATGAAGCCGGTCTCAGGCTGGTCACAGTGAGTTAAAGTCGGTCTCAGGCTGGTCACAGTGAGTTAAAGTCGGTCTCAGGCTGGCCGGTCTCAGGCTGGTCACAGTGAGTTGAAGTTAGTCTCAGGCTGGTCACAGTGAGTTAAAGTCGGTCTCAGGCTGGCCGGTCTCAGGCTGGTCAGTCTCAGGCTGGTCACAGTGAGTTAAAGTCAGTCTCAGGTTGGTCACAGTGAGTTAAAGTCGGTCTCAGGCTGGTCGGTCTCAGGCTGGTCACAGTGAGTTGAAGTCAGTCTCAGGTTGGTCACAGTGAGTTAAAGTCAGTCTCAGGCTGGTCACAGTGAGTTAAAGTCGGTCTCAGGCTGGCCGGTCTCAGGCTGGCCACAGTGAGTTAAAGTCGGTCTCAGGCTGGTCACAGTGAGTTTAAAGTCGGTCTCAGGTTGGTCACAGTGAGTTAAAGTTAGACTCAGGCTGGTCACAGTGAGTTGAAGTCGGTCTCAGGCTGGTCACAGTGAGATGAAGTCGGTCTCAGGCTGGTCACAGTGAGTTGAAGTCGGTCTCAGGCTGGTCACAGTGAGATGAAGTCGGTCTCAGGCTGGTCACAGTGAGATGAAGTCGGTCTCAGGCTGGTCACAGTGAGTTGAAGTCGGTCTCAGGCTGGTCACAGTGAGATGAAGTCGGTCTCAGGCTGGTCACAGTGAGTTGAAGTCGGTCTCAGGCTGGTCACAGTGAGATGAAGTCGGTCTCAGGCTGGTCACAGTGAGATGAAGCCGGTCTCAGGCTGGTCACAGTGAGTTAAAGTCGGTCTCAGGCTGGTCACAGTGAGTTAAAGTCGGTCTCAGGCTGGCCGGTCTCAGGCTGGTCACAGTGAGTTAAAGTCGGTCTCAGGCTGGCCGGTCTCAGGCTGGTCACAGTGAGTTGAAGTTAGTCTCAGGCTGGTCACAGTGAGTTAAAGTCGGTCTCAGGCTGGCCGGTCTCAGGCTGGCCGGTCTCAGGCTGGTCAGTCTCAGGCTGGTCACAGTGAGTTAAAGTCAGTCTCAGGTTGGTCACAGTGAGTTAAAGTCGGTCTCAGGCTGGTCACAGTGAGTTAAAGTCGGTCTCAGGCTGGTCGGTCTCAGGCTGGTCACAGTGAGTTAAAGTCGGTCTCAGGCTGGCCGGTCTCAGGCTGGCCACAGTGAGTTAAAGTCGGTCTCAGGCTGGTCACAGTGAGTTAAAGTCGGTCTCAGGTTGGTCACAGTGAGTTAAAGTCGGTCTCAGGCTGGTCACAGTGAGTTAAAGTCGGTCTCAGGCTGGTCACAGTGAGTTGAAGTCGGTCTCAGGTTGGTCACAGTGAGTTGAAGTCGGTCTCAGGCTGGTCACAGTGAGATGAAGTCGGTCTCAGGCTGGTCACAGTGAGTTGAAGTCAGTCTCAGGCTGGTCACAGTGAGTTGAAGTCGGTCTCAGGCTGGTCACAGTGAGTTGAAGTCGGTCTCAGGCTGGTCACAGTGAGTTGAAGTCGGTCTCAGGCTGGTCACAGTGAGATGAAGTCGGTCCTCAGGCTGGTCACAGTGAGTTGAAGTCGGTCTCAGGCTGGTCACAGTGAGATGAAGTCGGTCTCAGGCTGGTCACAGTGAGTTGAAGTCGGTCTCAGGCTGGTCACAGTGAGATGAAGTCGGTCTCAGGCTGGTCACAGTGAGTTAAAGTCAGTCTCAGGCTGGTCACAGTGAGATGAAGCCGGTCTCAGGCTGGTCACAGTGAGTTAAAGTCGGTCTCAGGCTGGTCACAGTGAGTTAAAGTCGGTCTCAGGCTGGCCGGTCTCAGGCTGGTCACAGTGAGTTGAAGTTAGTCTCAGGCTGGTCACAGTGAGTTAAAGTCGGTCTCAGGCTGGCCGGTCTCAGGCTGGCCGGTCTCAGGCTGGTCAGTCTCAGGCTGGTCACAGTGAGTTAAAGTCAGTCTCAGGTTGGTCACAGTGAGTTAAAGTCGGTCTCAGGCTGGTCGGTCTCAGGCTGGTCACAGTGAGTTGAAGTCAGTCTCAGGTTGGTCACAGTGAGTTAAAGTCAGTCTCAGGCTGGTCACAGTGAGTTAAAGTCGGTCTCAGGCTGGCCGGTCTCAGGCTGGCCACAGTGAGTTAAAGTCGGTCTCAGGCTGGTCACAGTGAGTTAAAGTCGGTCTCAGGTTGGTCACAGTGAGTTAAAGTTAGACTCAGGCTGGTCACAGTGAGTTGAAGTCGGTCTCAGGCTGGTCACAGTGAGATGAAGTCGGTCTCAGGCTGGTCACAGTGAGTTGAAGTCGGTCTCAGGCTGGTCACAGTGAGATGAAGTCGGTCTCAGGCTGGTCACAGTGAGTTGAAGTCGGTCTCAGGCTGGTCACAGTGAGTTGAAGTCGGTCTCAGGCTGGTCACAGTGAGTTGAAGTCGGTCTCAGGCTGGTCACAGTGAGATGAAGTCGGTCTCAGGCTGGTCACAGTGAGTTGAAGTCGGTCTCAGGCTGGTCACAGTGAGATGAAGTCGGTCTCAGGCTGGTCACAGTGAGTTGAAGTCGGTCTCAGGCTGGTCACAGTGAGATGAAGTCGGTCTCAGGCTGGTCACAGTGAGTTAAAGTCAGTCTCAGGCTGGTCACAGTGAGATGAAGCCGGTCTCAGGCTGGTCACAGTGAGTTAAAGTCGGTCTCAGGCTGGTCACAGTGAGTTAAAGTCGGTCTCAGGCTGGCCGGTCTCAGGCTGGTCACAGTGAGTTAAAGTCGGTCTCAGGCTGGCCGGTCTCAGGCTGGTCACAGTGAGTTGAAGTTAGTCTCAGGCTGGTCACAGTGAGTTAAAGTCGGTCTCAGGCTGGCCGGTCTCAGGCTGGCCGGTCTCAGGCTGGTCAGTCTCAGGCTGGTCACAGTGAGTTAAAGTCAGTCTCAGGTTGGTCACAGTGAGTTAAAGTCGGTCTCAGGCTGGTCACAGTGAGTTAAAGTCGGTCTCAGGCTGGTCGGTCTCAGGCTGGTCACAGTGAGTTGAAGTCAGTCTCAGGTTGGTCACAGTGAGTTAAAGTCAGTCTCAGGCTGGTCACAGTGAGTTAAAGTCGGTCTCAGGCTGGCCGGTCTCAGGCTGGCCACAGTGAGTTAAAGTCGGTCTCAGGCTGGTCACAGTGAGTTAAAGTCGGTCTCAGGTTGGTCACAGTGAGTTAAAGTTAGACTCAGGCTGGTCACAGTGAGTTAAAGTCGGTCTCAGGTTGGTCACAGTGTATCTCAGGCTGGTCACAGTGAGTTGAAGTCGGTCTCAGGCTGGTCACAGTGAGTTGAAGTCAGTCTCAGGTTGGTCACAGTGAGTTGAAGTCAGTCTCAGGCTGGTCACAGTGAGTTGAAGTCAGTCTCAGGCTGGTCACAGTGAGTTGAAGTCAGTCTCAGGCTGGTCACAGTGAGTTGAAGTCAGTCTCAGGTTGGTCACAGTGAGTTGAAGTCGGTCTCAGGCTGGCCAGTCTCAGGCTGGTCACAGTGAGTTAAAGTCAGTCTCAGGCTGGTCACAGTGAGTTAAAGTCGGTCTCAGGCTGGTCACAGTGAGTTGAAGTCAGTCTCAGGTTGGTCACAGTGAGTTGAAGTCGGTCTCAGGCTGGTCACAGTGAGTTGAAGTTAGTCTCAGGCTGGTCACAGTGAGTTAAAGTCGGTCTCAGGCTGGCCGGTCTCAGGCTGGTCAGTCTCAGGCTGGTCACAGTGAGTTAAAGTCAGTCTCAGGTTGGTCACAGTGAGTTAAAGTCGGTCTCAGGCTGGTCACAGTGAGTTAAAGTCGGTCTCAGGCTGGTCGGTCTCAGGCTGGTCACAGTGAGTTGAAGTCAGTCTCAGGTTGGTCACAGTGAGTTAAAGTCAGTCTCAGGCTGGTCACAGTGAGTTAAAGTCGGTCTCAGGCTGGCCGGTCTCAGGCTGGCCACAGTGAGTTAAAGTCGGTCTCAGGCTGGTCACAGTGAGTTAAAGTCGGTCTCAGGTTGGTCACAGTGAGTTAAAGTTAGACTCAGGCTGGTCACAGTGAGTTGAAGTCGGTCTCAGGTTGGTCACAGTGTATCTCAGGCTGGTCACAGTGAGTTGAAGTCGGTCTCAGGCTGGTCACAGTGAGGTAAAGTCGGTCTCAGGCTGGTCACAGTGAGTTGAAGTCGGTCTCAGGCTGTTCACGGTGAGTTGAAGTCGGTCTCAGGCTGGTCACAGTGAGTTAAAGTCGGTCTCAGGTTGGTCACAGTGAGTTAAAGTTAGACTCAGGCTGGTCACAGTGAGTTGAAGTCGGTCTCAGGTTGGTCACAGTGTATCTCAGGCTGGTCACGGTGAGTTAAAGTCGGTCTCAGGCTGGTCACGGTGAGTTAAAGTCGGTCTCAGGCTGGTCACGGTGAGTTAAAGTTAGACTCAGGCTGGTCACGGTGAGTTGAAGTCGGTCTCAGGCTGGTCACAGTGAGTTAAAGTTAGACTCAGGCTGGTCACAGTGAGTTGAAGTCGGTCTCAGGCTGGTCACAGTGAGATGAAGTCGGTCTCAGGCTGGTCACAGTGAGTTGAAGTCGGTCTCAGGCTGGTCACAGTGAGTTGAAGTCGGTCTCAGGCTGGTCACAGTGAGATGAAGTCGGTCTCAGGCTGGTCACGGTGAGTTGAAGTCGGTCTCAGGCTGGTCACGGTGAGTTGAAGTCGGTCTCAGGCTGGTCACAGTGAGATGAAGTCGGTCTCAGGCTGGTCACGGTGAGTTGAAGTCGGTCTCAGGCTGGTCACGGTGAGATGAAGTCGGTCTCAGGCTGGTCACGGTGAGATGAAGTCGGTCTCAGGCTGGTCTCATCCTATAAATCATCTGTATGTCTTTAACAGATATCCAGAATCACATCAACTGCCAGAAACTGAACAGGTGAGTCCTGGAGAGGAGGTTTAATGTCTTTAATATCTGATCTCAGACCAGATGCATTAACTTAGTTTAAGACTAGTCTCATCCTGACCTCTGACCCTTGACCTCTGACCTCTGACCTCTGACCTCTGTGTCTGCAGCTTCTACAGCAGCGTGGGGGACGTGGACGTGGACGCTGTGAAGACGCTCCTTGCCGACAACAAACTGGTAAAACCTCCGACTGAAGATCTGAACGGAGGATCTGACCTGGTTAATGACGGAGCCCGTTCTGGTTCTGGTTCTGTGTTACAGGAGAAGGTGATCGGCTGGTACCGGCAGCGCAGGAACTCAGAACAGCAGATGACCTTCAGAGAAAAGGTCGTCCACGAGAAGCTGAAGACGTCTCTGTCCAACCCTCACATGATCTTTGTGCTGCTGACGCCCAGCACGCTAACTCCTCCAGGATCCACTCACCGGATGGAGTACGCCGCCTTCATCTCACGCAGCAGGTAGAAACTACACCCAACTACTAACTACGTCTCACGGGTCTTTACTCATCTACAGCTGAACAACGTTTAAAGTATTCGTGTTGTTGAAGGCAGTTCCTGAACGTTCCTGTTCTGGTCACTAACCTGGGTCTACTGGAGCAGCAGGCGTACTGGAAGGCCTCGGCTCCGTGCTCTGCAGCCGGTTACAACCTCACCATGAAGAAGCACAGGTAGATACCACCTTCACTCAGGTTATAACCTCACCATGAAGAAACACAGGTAGATACCACCTTCACTCAGGTTATAACCTCACCATGAAGAAACACAGGTAGATACCACCTTCACTCAGGTTATAACCTCACCATGAAGAAACACAGGTAGATACCACCTTCACTCAGGTTATAACCTCACCATGAAGAAACACAGGTAGATACCACCTTCACTCAGGTTATAACCTCACCATGAAGAAACACAGGTAGATACCACCTTCACTCAGGTTATAACCTCACCATGAAGAAACACAGGTAGATACCACCTTCACTCAGGTTATAACCTCACCATGAAGAAGCACAGGTAGATACCACCTGATCTCAGGTTATAACCTCACCATGAAGAAACACAGGTAGATACCACCTTCACTCAGGTTATAACCTCACCATGAAGAAGCACAGGTAGATACCACCTTCACTCAGGTTATAACCTCACCATGAAGAAACACAGGTAGATACCACCTTCACTCAGGTTATAACCTCACCATGAAGAAACACAGGTAGATACCACCTTCACTCAGGTTATAACCTCACCATGAAGAAACACAGGTAGATACCACCTGATCTCAGTGAAGAACACCTTTATGATCAGGGATGCACCGATGCCACTATATTCAGACTGAGTACAAGTACTTCCATGTGGGTACTCTCCGATACAAGTACCGATACGAGTACCGATACGAGTACTTCTCTGAGCCTAAAGAGCCTCGTTAACAGCCAGCTGGAGGGTGTGAGCGACACACGGCAGGCTGGGGAGTCCCGCATACGAGGCGGTGCGCCGCCACCGGCTCTAGGTCGGCTTGGAAAGGCTTGGGGGGGCGGGGGGGGGGGGGGGGGGGAGGTTGCTTGCGGCTGCAGCTTTATAGCATTTTGCAGCATCATCACTTCATATAACTCATTTCTTCTTCTGTGGTTCCAGCTCTAAATTCTTCTCGTCCAACGGGCTGCTGAGGGAAGTGAACGACGTGAACACCATGAACGACTGCCTGCAGACGCAGCTGCAGGTGAGCAGCAGCGAGGTCAACCAGAGCCCGTTTAACTTCCTGTTTCACTTCCTGTGTGATGGACAGACGGCGTGGAGTGTGTTTAACTTCCTGTGGAGTGTGTTCTAACTTCCTGTTTCACTTCCTGTGTGATGGACAGACGGCGTGCGGCGAGGTGGAGGAGAGTGAACGTCTGGTGGAAACGCTGCAGGCTGATGTTTCAGCTCTCAGGAGGAGACTCAGAGAGGAGAAGAAGAGTGGAACTGGAAAAGGTCTGATTATTAAGAGGTTAAATCAGTGGTTCTCTGAATGGAGTCTGGTGGCGTTGAAGAGAGAGAGAGATAATGTCTTCAGAGGGATGTTCTGACTGCTGTTCTGTGTTCTGTGTTCTGTGTTCTGTGTTCTGACTGCTGTTCTGTGTTCTGTGTTCTGTGTTCTACAGACGATGATCCGGCTGAGCAGAAGAAGAAGCAGCGTCTGCTCCACGAGGCCGTCAGAGTTCTGTTCAGCTCTCCTCTGTTCCACACGTTAACCCTCGACGGGTTTCCTGTCCCCGACGTCTCCACGGCAACTACAACAACACGGACGCAGTCATCGGACACGACCGGCGCTCAGGAAACACTGCTGCATCCCGTCAGGATGGACTGTCGGAAGAGGCCGAGGGAGAGGAAACGCAGGAAGAGCCCGTCCTGATGTGACCCCGCCACAATAAGAGGACTCTTCATAGTAAGTTCTCTGGTTGTAATAAAGGAGCGACAGCAGCTCTGATGATCAACACGATGGACAGATATTAAAGATGATAAAGATGTTTCTGTTAAAACTGGTTTCAGTCGTTAATTTAATAATAGAAATGTAGTTTTATTGTGGAGACGCGCTGAGGAAACATTAGAGAAACATCTGGCTGATCTATTTGACTTCAGGACGTCTCTGAATACAGACATGCTGAACATCAAACACTCTACTGGATTCATTTAGAGATTTATAGAAGTGATGATTCATGTTGTTCCCTTCATGGTCTAGAGGTCAACAAGTTCACAACAATCACTATATTCAATCAACAATACTTCAAAACCTGGACACATGAAACCCAGACTATGAGACTACAGAGACACAACTTTTCTTTTATTAATATCAACTTTACAAACAGTCACACAGCTTTAATAAACACTAATCCAGATGTTTGATACCACAGATGTTGGGATCCTTCATGAACTCTGGATGTTTGTGGGTCACCGACATGAAACCTGGAGAGACGGTGAGAGTTAATCACATCTGACTGTCGTTAATATAGAATCAGTTCTCTAACGAGCAGAGCAGAGACAGGCTTTATTAGTTTATTATTATTTATTAGAGCTAAATCTATATCTCTACCTACAACACTCCAGAACCCTCAAAGAACTATCCAATATCCCTTTTTCATATTCCATATACTATATATGCTACATACTATTAAACCAGACGACGTACCCATGGAGTGAGCTTTCTTTATGGCTTTAGAGACTTCCTTTTGTTTCCTTCCACACAAACCTGGAAAACAAATCAGACATGAGTCCGGCTGTGAACTGACCAGCTCTCGGTTCTGATCCGGTTCTGATCCGGTTTGGTGTCCGGCTGCTCACCTGTGATGTGTCGACCGTAGATCCTGCCTGAGTGAGGGGAGATGAACTGAGACAGCAGCTGGAGAGAAGAAGACGGTAGATTAATAAATAGACTCTGATGTTTCAGCTCGTATCAACGGTTCTAACATCCAATTAGAAACTAACTAAACCGGTTCACTTTAACATCTTCACGTCGTCTGGGAAGCCTTGATTCATTCCTCTTTCACTGAATCCACTCAGACTGATCCTCCACCAGGTGTGTCCTGTCACTCACCTGAGTGTTCTTGAAGTCCACGGTGACGCTGCAGAGCAGACATCCTTTCTGAGGCTGTTTGAACGGGTTCTCCATCTGAACCAGCTGCAACAGCAACATGACAGTTATTATATTAAATCACATTAACAGGTTATTACTGATGATATAATATGATTCTCGTCTCATGGAGCAACGGAGGGATCAATATTTCAGGGTGATCGGTATGAGGAAGGTATTTCTGTTTATAAACCTTTTATTCTTTTAAAGACGCTGATCTGAAAACAGATTTGACTACGATTGAAATTCTAAATTGACAAAAACTGTTTTGGATTATTTACGCATTTAAAATTTGTTCCAATTGTTTTTTATTTTAATTTCCTGACATTTTATTTGTTGTACAATTTATTTTACTTTTATATTATTTTTATACTGTGTAATATATTTACTGAACATGTTTCTGTTTCTACTGTGTTGAACTTTCTAAATAAAGTATAGAAGAAAAAAATTAATGGATTCTGTATATTATTATATTATATATATATATTATATATATAATATATATAATATTATATATATTATATATATATATATATATATATTATTCTAGCATTCATTTTGATAATGTTTTATAACGTAATATGGATAATTTAAACTATTTCTGACATAATTAATATGATCATTCTTATGGAAAAATTTCATTCATTTTGGCAAGTGGAGAAATTATTTCAAATTAAATTATTTTTTCTCACTATTTAAAAAATAAAAATAATAATATTTATATTTATATATATATTGTTTTGATTTATGCAGCTTATTTTTTAAGACATGCTCCTCTTAATTTTTTTTCATTCATATTTATTCTCAGTGATTAAGAAATTACTGTTTATTTATATATGTATATATATATATATATATATATATATATATATAGTTTTATATAAATCCATTATTCTAGCATTAATTTTGATAACGTTTTACTATTATTATTATTATTATTAATAGTAGTAGTTATTATATAGAATGCATTCTCTGAGATCTTTAATGTGTTTAATAACATAATTAATACAATATAATATAAAATATATATAATATATTATAATATAATAATTATGTGTGTTTAGATATAGAATATAGATATAGAATATAGATAAAGAGTGTGAATAAACCCACCAGCTCGTCTCTCTGCTGGACTGCAGGTATATAGATATATAGATATAGAGTATAGGTATAGATATAGATATAGAGTATAGGTATAGATATAGAGTATAGATATAGAGTATATAGACCCACCAGCTCGTCTCTCTGCTGGACTGCAGGTATATAGGTATATAGATATAGAGTATAGATATAGAGTATAGGTATAGATATAGATATAGAGTATGAGTAGAGAGTATAGGTATATAGATATAGAGTATAGGTATAGATATAGATATAGATATAGAGTATAGGTATAGAGTATGAGTAGAGAGTATAGGTATATAGATATAGATATAGATATAGAGTATATAGACCCACCAGCTCGTCTCTCTGCTGGACTGCAGGACCGGATGTTGTGAGACTTCTTAAACCTTCCGGAGAGAAACATTAGCATCATCGTTAGCATCATGGTGTGTAGCTTCCCTCTGAGTGAACGTGCTGATTACATCCAGTGTGTTTAACACAGTGAAGTGAAACACGCAGAGTAAAGTCTTACTTGTGTTTCCATGTTGAGATAAAAGAGCTTTAATCCTCTGAAACCTGAGAACAGCTAACATCGTGACCTACACACCACCGGAAGCTGTCACACACCACCGGAAGCTGTCACCTGTCCGCCAGCAACTCCGGCGCCTCACTGAGATCAGTAACTATTAGTTCCTTCATTATCTTATTCACACCTGAAAAGCTGCTGTATGTGTAAATATAGAATTAATATCTTAGGTGTGATTTTGTTTTGTGTTCGTAGATTTTGTGTTTCTGATATTAATGCAAATAAATTAATGTTGTTGTTGTTTTCGGAAGAGATTAAATGTTACTCTCTTCAAAGATATATCAAGACAAGAGAGAAATCCCCCCGGAGTGAAGTGAAGCGGTCGCGTTGGTACTATTAACCAGAGTCCCTGTGAATCTCCGTCACTTTTAAACCAAAGTAACATGTTCAGCACTTTTATACCACATAACAACGGAGAAATGGCAGAGAGTTAAATACATATGTTATCTGTTAGTCATCGGCTTTACTTTTGGTAACTTATCATCACAGTAAAGTGTGTGATTATTAACAAGAGTCCCTGTGAATTCCCGCCATTTTTGACCCACAGTAACGTGATAAACTCATTAAACTGCGGTTTAAGGAAACTAAACTAAAGCTAGATTGGCAGAAAATGAAGCCGATTGAATAAATGTGTTATCTGATAATCATCGGCTTTATTTGTTATTTTTTATTTATCATCACATAGTACCGTCTGTGACTATTCACCAGAGTCCCTTTACATTTCCACCGTTTTTAACTCTCAGTAACATGTTAAACACTTTTGTACCACATTACAACGGAGAGACGGGCACTGATTAAATAAGTGTGTTATCTGCTATTCATCGGCTTTATTTCAGTAACTTATCGGACGTTTACTGGAGCTAAACTAGTACAAGTAATACGGAAACATCTCGGTTAGCTCTGCTAGCTAGCTAACCGGTAAACCGAAGACGGAAGTGCTGGTGTGATTTCTCTCTCGCTCTGCCTCTGATGTGGACAGATTTAAAATGAGCTGCTGGAGCTCAGATTAACATGAGATTAACATGAGATTAACATGAGATTATATATAGATATTAACAGACTAACTGAGCCCAGCCTGTTACATTACTGTGGCGACAGACTTTAAGAAGGTTGTACAGCAGTTTGAGATGAATCAGTCTGTTTTTAGAGACTCATCTCACAGGGAGCAAATCAAAGAGTCCAACTGCCAGCAGGGAGCTAGGCTAGCTGATGCTACTGCAGCACAGCCTGCTGTCAGGTGTGTGTAACAGGTGTGTCTCAGCTCCTGTCAGGTAGTAGTCTGTTTACCTGCTGTCTCTCTCTGTGAGACATCATGCAGGCTAACAGCAGCATCACCAGACTGTGATGAAAGCTGCTGAGAGGACAGACATCCACATCAAGAGACTTTCCTCCAGGAAGAGATCCAGAGACAGTCTGAAGACTCACCTGGAGACTCACCTGGAGACTCACCTGGAGACTCACCTGGAGACTCACCTGACACCTGGCAGGAGGAGAGGAAGAGGATGCTCCACAGACTGGAGGCTCAGCAGCATCATGGCTCAGACTCAACCTGTTCAGGTATCTATCAATATACCTGTCTATCACTGTCATCTTGTTCTACAGGTATTGATCCAGAGATGATCAGAATCTGCAACTAACAGGACAACAAAGCTGGACACATACACGAATACATACACAGGACTGCTATGTAGACAAGGAATGGAAAAGATAGCTGTGTATATATACTGTAAATATTATATATAAATATTATATATAAATATATATATATATATATTTATATATAATATACAAATTTATAGTATAAATATTGATATATAATATATATCAATATTTATATATATATATATATATATATATATATATATATATATATACGTATATATCATTTATCCTTTCCAAGCCGACCTAGAGCCGGTGGCGGCGCACTGCCTCGTATGCGGGACTCCCCAGCCTGCCGTGTGTCGCTCACACCCTCCAGCTGGCTGCTAACGAGGGTCTTTAGACACAGAGAAGTACTCGTATCAGTACTCGGTATCGGTACTCGGTATCGGAGAGTATCCAGATGTAAGTACTTGTACTCGGTCTGAATAACAGTGGTATCGGTGCGTCCCTACTCTCTGGTCTGTCTGGACACCAGACTGCTCCTGATGCTGAAGGAAAGCTGCATCAACACCTCTGTGATTTCTGGAAGTATCTCTACTGTTGATATGATGTATTGATTATCGGTGTAATGATCTCAGCCCTTCATTGATTAGAGGACGTCAGACTAACGGTACTGTGTTGTGTTGCAGTACTGCAGTGACAGCGAGGACTTGTTTGGGGACTATGACTCCATCCTGGAGGACAGCTCTCTGCTGGCCAAGCTGGACGATGCAGAACAAACTGAGAGGCAGCGAGACGTCCAGCAAGACGTCCAGCGAGACGTCCAGCGAGACGTCCAGCGAGACGTCCAGCGAGACGTCCAGCGAGACGTCCGGCGTCCAGCCGTGGATCAGCCCGACTTCACCACCTTGCGGCCCAAACAGTCGTGTGAAGACGTTCTCACAGACTCCATCTTGGACGGCCTCGGGGACGAACCCTTGGAGGACGTACCGTCCAGCCAGCGTCGGTTTCAGGAGGACGTCCACGAGAACGTGAAGAGGAGCAGACTGCAGGGCGGAGAGAAAGCCTCCACGCCTCTCAGAGACATGGAGGATAAGAGCACGACGGCGGCGAGGAGGACGAAGAGGAGGAGCAGCGTGGCGGAGCAGCTGAAGAGGACGATGCTCTGTAACGCAGCAGCTCCGTCCTCCGTGTCCCGCTCCGTGGTGCTGAAGGAGGCGGTGGTCTCTGAGGAGATCAGCGTGGCCATGCGGGCCATGGAGACGGTGTCCGCCGAGACGCCGGACCTCGGGCCGTTCTTCGGTCTCCCCTCCAGAGTCAAAGAGCTGATGTTCAGACTGAGAGGAATCAACTCGTTATACGGTGATGAGCGTTTAGTGTCTGTACCTGTAGGATTGAGGCATTAGAACTATGAAGTGTCTTTATATGATAGGTCTGTCTTGTCTCTAATCAAAGGAACAGTCCTTTAAAGCAGCTCCACATGGACAACCTGTGATTGTTTGTGCTTCTGGTTCTGGTTCTGGTTCCAGACTGGCAGCAGACGTGTCTGAACCTGGACTGTGTCCAGCAGAGGAGGAACCTGATCTACTCTCTTCCCACCAGCGGAGGGAAGACTCTGGTAGCAGAGATCCTCGTCCTCAGAGAGCTGCTGTGCCGGAGGAAAGACTGTCTCTTCATCTTACCGTACATATCGCTGGTGCAGGAGAAGGTACTACCACAGAGTACTAGTACTAGTAGTACTAGTAGTACTACTAGTAGTATTAGTACTGCTAATACTACTAGTACTACTAGTACTAGTACTAGTAGTACTAATACTACTAGTACTAGTAGTATTAGTACTGCTAGATTGTAGAGGTTTTCTATGAGGAGATAGAACGGTGTCATCTACATCACGTCAGAGATGATGTTCTCTCTGTTTGTAGTGAATATCAGAGGACCCAGAGTAGAGCCCTGTGGGACACCTGAAGCAGCTCTCTGTGGTTCTTCTTCTTCTTCTTCACCTCTGTGTGGTTGTTCTGCAGGTCCGGGGGTTGGCGAGCCTCGGGCTGGAGCTGGACTTCCTGGTGGAGGAGTACGCCGGCAGTAAAGGCCGGTTTCCTCCCGTCAAGAGAAGAAACAACAGATCGGTGTACGTGGCTACGATAGAGAAAGCCCACGGCCTGGTGAACTCTCTCATAGAGACGGATCGCATGGACGACCTCGGCCTGGTGGTGGTGGACGAGGTACGACTCACTGGGATTAAAGGTGGTTAGACAGTAAAGGAGGAGGTGGTGGAGGAGGTGGAGGAGGAGGAGGTGAAGGAGGTGGAGGAGGAGGAGGTGGAGGAGGTGAAGGAGGTGGAGGAGGTGGAGGTGAAGGAGGAGGTGAAGGTGGAGGTGAAGGAGGAGGTGAAGGTGGAGGTGAAGGAGGAGGTGGAGGTGGAGGTGGAGGAGGAGGTGGAGGTTTAACGTCTCTTGTGTCTTCCAGCTTCACATGTTGGGTGACGGCAGCAGAGGAGCTGTGATTGAAATGACGCTGTCTAAAGTTCTCTACACGACCAGTAGGTGACCTCCTTCTCTGTATCCTCAGTAGTTGAACCTTTAATGATCCTTCTCTGTGTCCTCAGTAGTTGAACCTTTAATGATCCTTCTCTGTATCCTCAGTAGTTGAACCTTTAATGATCCTTCTCTGTATCCTCAGTAGTTGAACCTTTAATGATCCTTCTCTGTATCCTCAGTAGTTGAACCTTTAATGATCCTTCTCTGTATCCTCAGTAGTTGAACCTTTAATGATCCTTCTCTGTATCCTCGGTAGTTGAACCTTTAATGATCCTTCTCTGTGTCCTCAGTAGTTGAACCTTTAATGATCCTTCTCTGTATCCTCAGTAGTTGAACCTTTAATGATCCTTCTCTTTGTCCTCAGTAGTTGAACCTTTAATGATCCTTCTCTTTGTCCTCAGTAGTTGAACCTTTAATGATCCTTCTCTGTATCCTCAGTAGTTGAACCTTTAATGATCCTTCTCTTTGTCCTCAGTAGTTGAACCTTTAATGATCCTTCTCTGTATCCTCAGTAGTTGAACCTTTAATGATCCTTCTCTTTGTCCTCAGTAGTTGAACCTTTAATGATCCTTCTCTGTGTCCTCAGTAGTTGAACCTTTAATGATCCTTCTCTGTGTCCTCAGTAGTTGAACCTTTAATGATCCTTCTCTGTATCCTCGGTAGTTGAACCTTTAATGATCCTTCTCTGTGTCCTCAGTAGTTGAACCTTTAATGATCCTTCTCTGTGTCCTCAGTAGTTGAACCTTTAATGATCCTTCTCTGTATCCTCAGTAGTTGAACCTTTAATGATCCTTCTCTTTGTCCTCAGTAGTTGAACCTTTAATGATCCTTCTCTGTATCCTCAGTAGTTGAACCTTTAATGATCCTTCTCTGTGTCCTCAGTAGTTGAACCTTTAATGATCCTTCTCTGTGTCCTCAGTAGTTGAACCTTTAATGATCCTTCTCTGTGTCCTCAGTAGTTGAACCTTTAATGATACTTCTCTGTATCCTCAGTAGTTGAACCTTTAATGATCCTTCTCTGTGTCCTCAGTAGTTGAACCTTTAATGATACTTCTCTGTATCCTCAGTAGTTGAACCTTTAATGATCCTTCTCTTAGTCCTCAGTAGTTGAACCTTTAATGATCCTTCTCTGTGTCCTCAGTAGTTGAACCTTTAATGATCCTTTTCTTAGTCCTCAGTAGTTGAACCTTTAATGATCCTTCTCTTAGTCCTCAGTAGTTGAACCTTTAATGATCCTTCTCTGTGTCCTCAGTAGTTGAACCTTTAATGATCCTTCTCTTAGTCCTCAGTAGTTGAACCTTTAATGATCCTTCTCTGTATCCTCAGTAGTTGAACCTTTAATGATCCTTCTCTTAGTCCTCAGTAGTTGAACCTTTAATGATCCTTCTCTGTGTCCTCAGTAGTTGAACCTTTAATGATCCTTCTCTTAGTCCTCAGTAGTTGAACCTTTAATGATACTTCTCTGTATCCTCAGTAGTTGAACCTTTAATGATCCTTCTCTGTGTCCTCAGTAGTTGAACCTTTAATGATCCTTCTCTGTATCCTCAGTAGTTGAACCTTTTAATGATCCTTCTCTTAGTCCTCAGTAGTTGAACCTTTAATGATCCTTCTCTGTGTCCTCAGTAGTTGAACCTTTAATGATCCTTCTCTTAGTCCTCAGTAGTTGAACCTTTAATGATCCTTCTCTTAGTCCTCAGTAGTTGAACCTTTAATGATCCTTCTCTTAGTCCTCAGTAGTTGAACCTTTAATGATCCTTCTCTTAGTCCTCAGTAGTTGAACCTTTAATGATCCTTCTCTTAGTCCTCAGTAGTTGAACCTTTAATGATCCTTCTCTTAGTCCTCAGTAGTTGAACCTTTAATGATCCTTCTCTTAGTCCTCAGTAGTTGAACCTTTAATGATCCTTCTCTTAGTCCTCAGTAGTTGAACCTTTAATGATACTTCTCTGTATCCTCAGTAGTTGAACCTTTAATGATCCTTCTCTTAGTCCTCAGTAGTTGAACCTTTAATGATCCTTCTCTGTGTCCTCAGTAGTTGAACCTTTAATGATCCTTCTCTGTGTCCTCAGTAGTTGAACCTTTAATGATCCTTCTCTTAGTCCTCAGTAGTTGAACCTTTAATGATCCTTGTCTCCAGAGACCACTCAGATAATCGGGATGAGTGCCACTCTGGGTAACATCTCCGACCTGCAGACGTTTCTGAAGGCTGAGAACTACACTGATGACTTCAGACCTGTGAGTCTTTAGAAACTGTTGAATCATCTGAATGTTAGAGTGTAAGAACAAAGTGTCAGAGCTCCGGACCTTCAGCTGCAGAACATCACCCAGAGAGTCATACCGACTATGAGTACAGCTGTTCTGTGGTGTGTTCAGGTGCAGCTGAAGGAGTACGTGAAACTGAAGGACTCGATCTATGAAGTGGACCCAAAGGAAGAGGAATGCTTCAGATTCTCTCGTCTTCTCAACTTTAAGGTAAATATGATATTACTAATAATACTAATAATAAATACTATAATATCTATAATGAATCCTCTCAGAGAGTGAGGAGAGGAGCGGGAGGTCGGCGTGGAGCATGAAGGCATCATCATCATCTTATTCCAGTGTTTCCACATGGTTTTGATGCGTTTTAGAAACAGCTGTTTATCTGTTTGTTTGTTTTGATCAGATTAGTGTTAATAACCATCCTGATGAAACACAGTTAGAATCATGTTCCTCATCTACTGAACCTTCTGTTACATCATCAGAGATAATCAGAGTCCCAAAACACACAAAGGGGTGATGATATTGTGTGATTGTTTATGTAAATTAGAAACATCACTCTGCAGAAAAGTCTTTTATTTTGAAGCCTGATCTGTTGCCATGGCGATGTGGAGTTGATTATAAGTCATGAATGTGTAACAGCGGTTTGTGTCGTCCTGTTTGTGACGGTCTGTGTGACCCGTCTCCGTCCCTCAGTACTCCAGCTCCATGCAGAAGATGGACCCGGATCACATCATCGCTCTGGTGACTGAAGTCATCCCGTCTCACTCCTGTCTGGTCTTCTGTCCCACCAAGAAGAACTGTGAGAACGTGGCGGCGATGATCTGCAGATATCTGACAGAGTGAGTGGTCCGACCGCCGCCGGGGACGTCTCTGACGTCTGACGTCTCCTCTCATCGACCGACCATCTGTCTTGTCTCCAACAGGGACTTCCTGCGTCTGCGGGAGGCGGAGAAGGCCGTCCTCCTCAGGGAGCTGAAGGACAGCGGGAACGGCTCCATGTGTCCGGTGCTCCGGAGGACGGTGCCGTACGGGTTGGCCTATCACCACAGCGGGCTGACCTCCGAGGAGAGGAAGCTGGTGGAGGAGGCCTACTCCAACGGCGTCCTCTGTCTCCTCACCTGCACCTCCACCCTGGCTGCAGGGATCAACCTCCCGGCCCGCAGGTCAGACGGGTCTCTGATAGTCTCACCAACTGGTCTCATCCCGTCCTGTGTTGACCTATAGGGTGTCCTCCTCTCTTCAGAGTCATCCTGCGCTCGCCGTACGTGGGCGTGGACTTCCTGAAGAGGAGTCAGTACAAGCAGATGGTGGGACGCGCCGGGCGAGCCGGGATCGACGCCGTGGGGGAGAGCGTCCTCATCCTGCAGGACAAGGACAGAAACATGGTGACTGGACTCACAGCCAGGCAGCAGAGACTCACCTGTACTGACCTCTGTTGACCCCTGTTGACCCCTGTTGACCCGTGTTGACCTCTGTTGACCTCTGTTGACCCCTGTTGACCTGTACTGACCCATCTTGTGTGTTTATTCTCAGGCTAAAACTCTGGTTTGTGCTCCGATGGAAACCTGTTACAGCAACCTGTTGCATGATGGGAAGGGCCTCCTGAGTCTCCTCCTGTCTCTCATTGGATTAAATGTAAACTCCTCTCTATATTTATTATTAATTATGTTTATATCCTACCCGGAGACAGCCCAGTGAGAGTGTGTTGTTGTTGTTGCAGCACAGTGAGAGTGTGTTGTTGTTGTTGCAGCACAGTGAGAGTGTGTTGTTGTTGTTGCAGCACAGTGAGAGTGTGTTGTTGTTGTTGCAGCACAGTGAGAGTGTGTTGTTGTTGTTGCAGCACAGTGAGAGTGTGTTGTTGTTGTTGCAGCACAGTGAGAGTGTGTTGCTGTTGCAGCCCAGTGAGAGTGTGTTGTTGTTGTTGCAGCACAGTGAGAGTGTGTTGTTGTTGCAGCACAGTGAGAGTGTGTTGTTGTTGCAGCACAGTGAGAGTGTGTTGTTGTTGCAGCACAGTGAGAGTGTGTTGCTGTTGCAGCCCAGTGAGAGTGTGTTGTTGTTGTTGCAGCACAGTGAGAGTGTGTTGTTGTTGCAGCACAGTGAGAGTGTGTTGTTGTTGTTGCAGCACAGTGAGAGTGTGTTGCTGTTGCAGCACAGTGAGTGTGTTGTTGCTGCTGTTGCAGCACAGTGAGAGTGTGTTGTTGTTGCAGCACAGTGAGAGTGTGTTGTTGCAGCAGCACAGTGAGAGTGTGTTGCTGTTGCAGCCCAGTGAGAGTGTGTTGTTGTTGTTGTTGCAGCACAGTGAGAGTGTGTTGTTGTTGCAGCACAGTGAGAGTGTGTTGTTGTTGTTGTTGCAGCACAGTGAGAGTGTGTTGCTGTTGCAGCACAGTGAGTGTGTTGTTGCTGCTGTTGCAGCACAGTGAGAGTGTGTTGTTGTTGCAGCACAGTGAGTGTGTTGTTGCTGCTGTTGCAGCACAGTGAGAGTGTGTTGTTGTTGCAGCACAGTGAGAGTGTGTTGTTGTTGCAGCACAGTGAGAGTGTGTTGTTGTTGTTGCAGCACAGTGAGAGTGTGTTGCTGTTGCAGCACAGTGAGAGTGTGTTGTTGTTGCAGCACAGTGAGAGTGTGTTGTTGCTGCTGTTGCAGCACAGTGAGAGTGTGTTGCTGTTGCAGCACAGTGAGGGTGTGTTGTTGTTGCAGCACAGTGAGAGTGTGTTGTTGTTGTTGCAGCACAGTGAGAGTGTGTTGTTGTTGCAGCACAGTGAGAGTGTGTTGTTGTTGTTGCAGCACAGTGAGAGTGTGTTGCTGTTGCAGCACAGTGAGGGTGTGTTGTTGTTGCAGCACAGTGAGAGTGTGTTGTTGTTGCAGCACAGTGAGAGTGTGTTGTTGTTGCAGCACAGTGAGAGTGTGTTGTTGTTGCTGCAGATCACCATGTCGGTGGACCAGCTGAAGGACTTCCTGTGTGGGACGCTGCTGTTCGTCCAGCAGAGGACGCTGTGTGTGGACAGGACTCTGATGGAGGAGGTGCAGCAGTGTGTGGACCTCCTGGAGGACAAACGTCTCATCACTGTGACGGGTCAAAGTCTGCAGGTCACCCAGCTGGGACGAGCTACCTATAAAGGTGAGTCTCTCTCTGAGCGTCTCCAACAGGAAGTCCTCTTCAGACTGAAACATCTCAACATCTGCTGGATGGAGATGAGACGTTCTTCATGGTTCAGGAGGAGCTGTGGGAACTCTTTATTTATTTTACTATCTGACTTTCCTGCACAAATAAATGCAAAAATAAAAATAATGCAAAAATGCCATTAAAATAGTAGAAAATAATATTAAAAATAATATTAAAAATAATTGTATTAATTCATTTAATTGATAAAATGTTTAATTTCCACTTTTATTTATTTATGTATTTATCTTTGCATTTATTTAAATTGTATTTTTTTATTTTTTTTTTTATTTATCTGAGCCGTCATGTGTTGTAGAAGTATAATTGCCGCTGTGCCTCCCTTCAGGCTCCGTGTGTATTATTGTATTATATATTATATATTGTGTTTGTCCCTCAGGCTCGGTGGACGTGAGCTACAGTGACGTCCTGTATAAAGACCTGTCTAAAGGTCTGGAGGGTCTGCTGCTCAACAGCTGTCTCCACCTGGTCTACCTGGTGACCCCCTACGACCTGGTCTCCCAGTGTAAGCCTGACTGGATGCTGTTCTTCAGACAGGTACGCCGTCCTCGCTGGACGTCCTCACGTTCTCACGTCTCTCTGTCTGTCTCAGGTGTCTCTCTGATCTAAAGCAGCTGGTGTCCTCGTCCCGTTTCAGTTCACTCTGCTGTCGGCTGCTGAGCAGAAGATGTCTGCAGCCGTCGGCGTGCCGGAGAGCTTCGTCGCTAGAAAAGCTGCCGGACAGACGGTGAGGAAGGTAAGAGACCACAGAGACCACAGAGACCTCAGGTTAACCTTTGACCTCCAGAGACCACAGAGACCTCAGGTTAACCTTTGACCTCCAAAGACCACAGAGACCTCAGGTTAACCTTTTACCTCCAGGACAGACGGTGAGGAAGGTAAGAGACCACAGAGACCACAGAGACCTCAGGTTAACCTTTGACCTCCAGAGACCACAGAGACCTCAGGTTAACCTTTTACCTCCAGGACAGACGGTGAGGAAGGTAAGAGACCACAGAGACCACAGAGACCTCAGGTTAACCTTTGACCTCCAGAGACCACAGAGACCTCAGGTTAACCTTTGACCTCCAAAGACCACAGAGACCTCAGGTTAACCTTTTACCTCCAGGACAGACGGTGAGGAAGGTAAGAGACCACAGAGACAGGGGTTACCCAGATGCTGTAAACTCCTCCCCGTTCACAGCCAGACTGAGAAACTCTGGGTTGGTTTACTGAGTTGATAAGCAGCTTCATAGGACCGCTTAGAGATCTCTGTTGTTAGAGTTAGTGAAGCCAGATAACCAGAAGATACCCTGGAGATGATGAAGATACCCTGGAGATGATGACCCTCACAGTGTGAACGTTGTTTCAGAGTGTGATCATGGAGGTGGTGTTGTTGGTGTTTCAGAGTGTGATCATGGAGGTGGTGTTGTTGTTTCAGAGTGTGATCATGGAGGTGGTGTTGTTGGTGTTTCAGAGTGTGATCATGGAGGTGGTGTTGTTGGTGTTTCAGAGCGTGAACATGGAGGTGGTGTTGTTGGTGTTTCAGAGTGTGATCATGGAGGTGGTGTTGGTGGTGTTTCAGAGTGTGAACATGGAGGTGGTGTTGGTGGTGTTTCAGAGTGTGAACATGGAGGTGGTGTTGTTGTTTCAGAGTGTGATCATGGAGGTGGTGTTGGTGGTGTTTCAGAGTGTGATCATGGAGGTGGTGTTGGTGGTGTTTCAGAGTGTGATCATGGAGGTGGTGTTGTTGGTGTTTCAGAGTGTGATCATGGAGGTGGTGTTGGTGGTGTTTCAGAGTGTGAACATGGAGGTGGTGTTGTTTCAGAGTGTGATCATGGAGGTGGTGTTGTTGTTTCAGAGTGTGATCATGGAGGTGGTGTTGGTGGTGTTTCAGAGTGTGATCATGGAGGTGGTGTTGTTGGTGTTTCAGAGTGTGATCATGGAGGTGGTGTTGGTGGTGTTTCAGAGTGTGAACATGGAGGTGGTGTTGGTGGTGTTTCAGAGTGTGATCATGGAGGTGGTGTTGTTGGTGTTTCAGAGTGTGATCATGGAGGTGGTGTTGTTGTTTCAGAGTGTGATCATGGAGGTGGTGTTGGTGGTGTTTCAGAGTGTGATCATGGAGGTGGTGTTATTGTTTCAGAGTGTGATCATGGAGGTGGTGTTGTTGGTGTTTCAGAGTGTGAACATGGAGGTGGTGTTGGTGGTGTTTCAGAGTGTGAACATGGAGGTGGTGTTGTTGGTGTTTCAGAGTGTGATCATGGAGGTGGTGTTGTTGGTGTTTCAGAGTGTGATCATGGAGGTGGTGTTTTTTGTTTTTCAGAGTGTGATCATGGAGGTGGTGTTGTTGTTTCAGAGTGTGATCATGGAGGTGGTGTTGGTGGTGTTTCAGAGTGTGATCATGGAGGTGGTGTTGTTGGTGTTTCAGAGTGTGATCATGGAGGTGGTGTTGTTGGTGTTTCAGAGTGTGATCATGGAGGTGGTGTTGTTGTTTCAGAGTGTGATCATGGAGGTGGTGTTGTTGGTGTTTCAGAGTGTGATCATGGAGGTGGTGTTGTTGGTGTTTCAGAGTGTGATCATGGAGGTGGTGTTGTTGGTGTTTCAGAGTGTGATCATGGAGGTGGTGTTGTTGTTTCAGAGTGTGATCATGGAGGTGGTGTTGGTGGTGTTTCAGAGTGTGATCATGGAGGTGGTGTTGTTGGTGTTTCAGAGTGTGATCATGGAGGTGGTGTTGGTGGTGTTTCAGAGTGTGAACATGGAGGTGGTGTTGGTGGTGTTTCAGAGTGTGATCATGGAGGTGGTGTTGTTGGTGTTTCAGAGTGTGATCATGGAGGTGGTGTTGTTGTTTCAGAGTGTGATCATGGAGGTGGTGTTTTTTGTGTTTCAGAGTGTGATCATGGAGGTGGTGTTGTTGTTTCAGAGTGTGATCATGGAGGTGGTGTTGTTGGTGTTTCAGAGTGTGAACATGGAGGTGGTGTTGGTGGTGTTTCAGAGTGTGAACATGGAGGTGGTGTTGTTGGTGTTTCAGAGTGTGATCATGGAGGTGGTGTTGTTGGTGTTTCAGAGTGTGATCATGGAGGTGGTGTTGTTGGTGTTTCAGAGTGTGATCATGGAGGTGGTGTTGTTGTTTCAGAGTGTGATCATGGAGGTGGTGTTGGTGGTGTTTCAGAGTGTGATCATGGAGGTGGTGTTGTTGGTGTTTCAGAGTGTGATCATGGAGGTGGTGTTGTTGGTGTTTCAGAGTGTGATCATGGAGGTGGTGTTGTTGTTTCAGAGTGTGATCATGGAGGTGGTGTTGTTGGTGTTTCAGAGTGTGATCATGGAGGTGGTGTTGTTGGTGTTTCAGAGTGTGATCATGGAGGTGGTGTTGTTGGTGTTTCAGAGTGTGATCATGGAGGTGGTGTTGGTGGTGTTTCAGAGTGTGATCATGGAGGTGGTGTTGGTGGTGCATGGAGGTGGTGTTGTTGTTTCAGAGTGTGATCATGGAGGTGGTGTTGTTGTTTCAGAGTGTGATCATGGAGGTGGTGTTGGTGGTGTTTCAGAGTGTGATCATGGAGGTGGTGTTGTTGGTGTTTCAGAGTGTGATCATGGAGGTGGTGTTGGTGGTGTTTCAGAGTGTGAACATGGAGGTGTGTTGGTGGTGTTCAGAGTTGTGATCATGGAGGTGGTGTTGTTGGTGTTTCAGAGTGTGATCATGGAGGTGGTGTTGTTGTTTCAGAGTGTGATCATGGAGGTGGTGTTTGTTGGTGTTTCAGAGTGTGATCATGAGGTGGTGTTGTTGGTGTTTCAGAGTGTGATCATGGAGGTGGTGTTGTTGGTGTTTCAGAGTGTGATCATGGAGGTGGTGTTGGTGGTGTTTCAGAGTGTGATCATGGAGGTGGTGTTATTGTTTTCAGAGTGTGATCCATGGAGGTGGTGTTGTTGGTGTTTCAGAGTGTGATCATGGAGGTGGTGTTGTTGGTGTTTCAGAGTGTGATCATGGAGGTGGTGTTGTTGGTGTTTCAGAGTGTGGAACATGGAGGTGGTGTTGGTGGTGTTTCAGAGTGTGAAACATGGAGGTGTGTTGTTGGTGTTTCAGAGTGTGATCATGGAGGTGGTGTTGTTTGGTGTTTCAGAGTGTAGATCATGGAGGTGGTGTTTGTTGGTGTTCAGATGTGATCATGGAGGTGGTGTTGTTGGTGTTTCAGAGTGTGATCATGGAGGTGGTGTTGGTGGTGTTTCAGAGTGTGATCATGGAGGTGGTGTTGTTGTTTCAGAGTGTGATCATGGAGGTGGTGTTGTTGTTTCAGAGTGTGATCATGGAGGTGGTGTTGGTGGTGTTTCAGAGTGTGATCATGGAGGTGATGTTATTGTTTCAGAGTGTGATCATGGAGGTGGTGTTGGTGGTGTTTCAGAGCGTGATCATGGAGGTGGTGTTGTTGGTGTTTCAGAGTGTGATCATGGAGGTGGTGTTGTTGGTGTTTCAGAGTGTGAACATGGAGGTGGTGTTGTTGTTTCAGAGTGTGATCATGGAGGTGGTGTTGGTGGTGTTTCAGAGTGTGATCATGGAGGTGGTGTTATTGTTTCAGAGTGTGATCATGGAGGTGGTGTTGTTGGTGTTTCAGAGCGTGATCATGGAGGTGGTGTTGGTGGTGTTTCAGAGTGTGAACATGGAGGTGGTGTTGTTGGTGTTTCAGAGTGTGATCATGGAGGTGGTGTTGTTGGTGTTTCAGAGTGTGAACATGGAGGTGGTGTTATTGGTGTTTCAGAGTGTGAACATGGAGGTGGTGTTTGTGGTGTTTCAGAGTGTGAACATGGAGGTGGTGTTGTTGTTTCAGAGTGTGATCATGGAGGTGGGGTTGTTGGTGTTTCAGAGTGTGATCATGGAGGTGGTGTTGTTGTTTCAGAGTGTGATCATGGAGGTGGTGTTGGTGGTGTTTCAGAGTGTGATCATGGAGGTGGTGTTATTGGTGTTTCAGAGTGTGATCATGAGGTGTGTTGGTTGGTGTTTCAGAGTGTGATCATGGAGGTGGTGTTGTTGGTGTTTCAGAGCGTGATCATGGAGGTGGTGTTGTTGGTGTTTCAGAGCGTGAACATGGAGGTGGTGTTGTTGGTGTTTCAGAGTGTGATCATGGAGGTGGTGTTGTTGGTGTTTCAGAGCGTGAACATGGAGGTGGTGTTGTTGGTGTTTCAGAGTGTGATCATGGAGGTGGTGTTGTTGGTGTTTCAGAGTGTGAACATGGAGGTGGTGTTGTTGGTGTTTCAGAGTGTGATCATGGAGGTGGTGTTGTTGGTGTTTCAGAGTGTGAACATGGAGGTGGTGTTGTTGGTGTTTCAGAGTGTGATCATGGAGGTGGTGTTATTGTTTCAGAGTGTGATCATGGAGGTGGTGTTGTTGGTGTTTCAGAGTGTGAACATGGAGGTGGTGGTGTTGTTGGTGTTTTCAGAGTGTGATCATGGAGGTGGTGTTGTTGGTGTTTCAGAGTGTGATCATGGAGGTGGTGTTGTTGGTGTTTCAGAGTGTGATCATGGAGGTGGTGTTGTTGGTGTTTCAGAGTGTGAACATGGAGGTGGTGTTGTTGGTGTTTCAGAGTGTGAACATGGAGGTGGTGTTGTTGGTGTTTCAGAGTGTGAACATGGAGGTGGTGTTGTTGGTGTTTCAGAGTGTGAACATGGAGGTGGTGTTGTTGGTGTTTCAGAGTGTGATCATGGAGGTGGTGTTGTTGGTGTTTCAGAGTGTGAACATGGAGGTGGTGTTGTTGGTGTTTCAGAGTGTGATCATGGAGGTGGTGTTGTTGGTGTTTCAGAGTGTGATCATGGAGGTGGTGTTGTTGGTGTTTCAGAGTGTGATCATGGAGGTGGTGTTGTTGGTGTTTCAGAGTGTGAATCATGAGGTGGTGTTGTTGGTGTTTCAGAGTGTGAACATGGAGGTGGTGTTGTTGGTGTTTCAGAGTGTGAACATGGAGGTGGTGTTGTTGGTGTTTCAGAGTGTGAACATGGAGGTGGTGTGTTGGTGTTTCAGAGTGTGAACATGGAGGTGGTTGTGGTTGTGTTTCAGAGTGTGAACATGGAGGTGGTGTTGTTGGTGTTTCAGAGTGTGATCATGGAGGTGGTGTTGTTGGTGTTTCAGAGTGTGAACATGGAGGTGGTGTTGTTGTTTCAGAGTGTGATCATGGAGGTGGTGTTGTTGGTGTTTCAGAGTGTGAACATGGAGGTGGTGTTGTTGGTGTTTCAGAGTGTGAACATGGAGGTGTTGTTGTTGGTGTTTCAGAGTGTGAACATGGAGGTGGTGTTGTTGGTGTTTCAGAGTGTGAACATGGAGGTGGTGTTGTTGGTGTTTCAGAGTGTGAACATGGAGGTGTTGTTGTTGGTGTTTCAGAGTGTGAACATGGAGGTGGTGTTGTTGGTGTTTCAGAGTGTGATCATGGAGGTGGTTGTGTGGTGTTTCAGAGTGTGAACATGGAGGTGGTGTTGTTGTTTCAGAGTGTGATCATGGAGGTGGTGTTGTTGGTGTTTCAGAGTGTGATCATGGAGGTGGTTGTTGGTGTTTCAGAGTGTGGAACATGGAGGTGGTGTTGTTGGTGTTTTCAGAGTGTGAACATGGAGGTGGTGTTGTTGGTGTTTCAGAGTGTGAACATTGGAGGTGGTGTTGTTGGTGTTTCAGAGTGTGAACATGGAGGTGGTTGTTGTTGGTGTTTCAGAGTGTGAACATGGAGGTGGTGTTGTTGGTGTTTCAGAGTGTGATCATGGAGGTGGTGTTGTTGGTGTTTCAGAGTGTGAACATGGAGGTGGTGTTGTTGGTGTTTCAGAGTGTGAACATGGAGGTGGTGTTGTTGGTGTTTCAGAGTGTGACATGGAGGTGGTGTTGTTGGTGTTTCAGAGTGTGAACATGGAGGTGGTGTTGTTGGTGTTTCAGAGTGTGACAATGGAGGTGGTGTTGTTGGTGTTTCAGATGTGTGAACATGGAGGTGGTGTTGTTGGTGTTTCAGAGTGTGAACATGGAGGTGGTGTTGTTGGTGTTTTCAGAGTGTGAACATGGAGGTGGTGTTGTTGGTGTTTCAGAGTGTGATCATGGAGGTGGTGTTGTTGGTGTTTCAGAGTGTGAACATGGAGGTGGTGTTGTTGGTGTTCAGAGTGTGATCATGGAGGTGGTGGTTGTTGGTGTTCAGAGTGTGAACATGGAGGTGGTGTTGTTGGTTGTTTCAGAGTGTGAACATGGAGGTGGTGTTTGTTGGTGTTTCAGAGTCGTGAACATGGAGGTGGTGTTGTTGGTGTTTCAGAGTGTGATCATGAGGTGGTGTTGTTGTGTTTCAGAGCTGTGACCATGGAGGTGGTGTTGTTGGTGTTTCAGAGCTGTGAACATGGAGGTGTGTTGTTGGTGTTTCAGAGCGTGAACATGGAGGTGGTGTTGGTGGTGTTTCAGAGTGTGATCATGGAGGTGGTGTTGTTGTTTCAGAGTGTGATCATGGAGGTGGTGTTGTTGTTTCAGAGTGTGATCATGGAGGTGGTGTTGGTGGTGGTGTTTCAGAGTGTGATCATGGAGGTGCTGTTATTGTTTCAGAGTGTGATCATGAGGTGGTGTTGGTGGTGTTTCAGAGCGTGATCATGGAGGTGTGTTGTGGTGTTTCAGAGTGTGATACATGGAGGTGTGTGTTGTTGGTGTTTCAGAGTGTGAACATGGAGGTGGTGTTGTTGTTTCAGAGTGTGATCATGGAGGTGGTGTTGGTGGTGTTTCAGAGTGTGATCATGGAGGTGGTGTTATTGTTTCAGAGTGTGATCATGGAGGTGGTGTTGTTGGTGTTTCAGAGCGTGATCATGGAGGTGGTGTTGTTGGTGTTTCAGAGTGTGATCATGGAGGTGGTGTTGTTGGTGTTTCAGAGTGTGATCATGGAGGTGGTGTTGTTGGTGTTTCAGAGTGTGAACATGGAGGTGGTGTTGTTGGTGTTTCAGAGTGTGATCATGGAGGTGGTGTTGTTGGTGTTTCAGAGTGTGAACATGGAGGTGGTGTTATTGGTGTTTCAGAGTGTGAACATGGAGGTGGTGTTGTTGGTGTTTCAGAGTGTGAACATGGAGGTGGTGTTGTTGTTTCAGAGTGTGATCATGGAGGTGGTGTTGTTGGTGTTTCAGAGTGTGATCATGGAGGTGGTGTTGTTGTTTCAGAGTGTGATCATGGAGGTGGTGTTGGTGGTGTTTCAGAGTGTGATCATGGAGGTGGTGTTATTGGTGTTTCAGAGTGTGATCATGGAGGTGGTGTTGGTGGTGTTTCAGAGCGTGATCATGGAGGTGGTGTTGTTGGTGTTTCAGAGCGTGATCATGGAGGTGGTGTTGTTGGTGTTTCAGAGCGTGAACATGGAGGTGGTGTTGTTGGTGTTTCAGAGCGTGATCATGGAGGTGGTGTTGTTGGTGTTTCAGAGCGTGAACATGGAGGTGGTGTTTGTTGGTGTTTCAGAGTGTGATCATGGAGGTGGTGTGTTGTGGTGTTTCAGAGTGTGAACATGGAGGTGGTGTTGTTGGTGTTTCAGAGTGTGATCATGGAGGTGGTGTTGTTGGTGTTTCAGAGTGTGAACATGGAGGTGGTGTTGTTGGTGTTTCAGAGTGTGATCATGGAGGTGGTGTTATTGTTTCAGAGTGTGATCATGGAGGTGGTGTTGTTGGTGTTTCAGAGTGTGAACATGGAGGTGGTGTTGTTGGTGTTTCAGAGTGTGATCATGGAGGTGGTGTTGTTGGTGTTTCAGAGTGTGATCATGGAGGTGGTGTTGTTGGTGTTTCAGAGTGTGATCATGGAGGTGGTGTTGTTGGTGTTTCAGAGTGTGAACATGGAGGTGGTGTTGTTGGTGTTTCAGAGTGTGAACATGAGGTGGTGTTGTTGGTGTTTCAGAGTGTGAACATGGAGGTGGTGTTGTTGGTGTTTCAGAGTGTGAACATGGAGGTGGTGTTGTTGGGTGTTTCAGCAGTGTGATCATGGAGGGTGTGTTGTTGTTGGTGTTTCAGAGTGTGAACATGGAGGTGGTGTTGTTGGTGTTTTCAGAGTGTGAACATGGAGGTGGTGTTGTTGGTGTTTCAGAGTGGTGATCATGGAGGTGGTGTTGTTGGTGTTTCAGAGTGTGATCATGGAGGTGGTGTTGTTGGTGTTTCAGAGTTGTGAACATGAGGTGGTGTTGTTGGTGTTTCAGAGTGTGAACATGGAGGTGGTGGTGTTGGTGTTTCAGAGTGTGATACATGGAGGTGGTGTTGTTGGTGTTTCAGAGTGTGATCATGAGGTGGTGTTGTTGGTGTTTCAGAGTGTGAACATGGAGGTGGTGTTATTGGTGTTTCAGAGTGTGATCATGGAGGTGGTGTTGTTGGTGTTTCAGAGTGTGATCATGGAGGTGGTGTTGTTGGTGTTTCAGAGTGTGAACATGGAGGTGTTGTTGTTGGTGTTTCAGAGTGTGAACATGGAGGTGGTGTTGTTGGTGTTTCAGAGTGTGATCATGGAGGTGGTGTTGTTGGTGTTTCAGAGTGTGAACATGGAGGTGGTGTTGTTGTTTCAGAGTGTGAACATGGAGGTGGTGTTGTTGGTGTTTCAGAGTGTGAACATGGAGGTGGTGTTGTTGGTGTTTCAGAGTGTGAACATGGAGGGTGTTGTTGTTGGTGTTTCAGAGTGTGAACATGGGATGGTGGTGTTGTTGGTGTTTCAGAGTGTGAACATGGAGGTGGTGTTGTGGTGTTTCAGAGTGTGAACATGGAGGTGTTGTTGTTGGTGTTTCAGAGTGTGAACATGGAGGTGGTGTTGTTGGTGTTTCAGAGTGTGATCATGGAGGTGGTGTTGTTGGTGTTTCAGAGTGTGAACATGGAGGTGGTGTTGTTGTTTCAGAGTGTGATCATGGAGGTGGTGTTGTTGGTGTTTCAGAGTGTGATCATGGAGGTGGTGTTGTTGGTGTTTCAGAGTGTGAACATGGAGGTGGTGTTGTTGGTGTTTCAGAGTGTGAACATGGAGGTGGTGTTGTTGTTGTTTCAGAGTGTGAACATGGAGGTGGTGTTGTTGGTGTTTCAGGAGTGTGAACATGGAGGTGTTGTTGTTGGTGTTTCAGAGTGTGAACATGGAGGTGGTGTTGTTGGTGTTTCAGAGTGTGATCATGGAGGTGGTGTTGTTGGTGTTTCAGAGTGTGAACATGGAGGTGGTGTTGTTGGTGTTTCAGAGTGTGAACATGGAGGTGGTGTTGTTGGTGTTTCAGAGTGTGAACATGGAGGTGGTGTTGTTGGTGTTTCAGAGTGTGAACATGGAGGTGGTGTTGTTGGTGTTTCAGAGTGTGAACATGGAGGTGGTGTTGTTGGTGTTTCAGAGTGTGAACATGGAGGTGGTGTTTGTTGGTGTTTCAGAGTGTGAACATGGAGGTGGTGTTGTTGTGGTGTTTCAGAGTGTGAACATGGAGGTGGTGTTGTTGGTGTTTCAGAGTGTGATCATGGAGGTGGTGTTGTTGGTGTTTCAGAGTGTGATCATGGAGGTGGTGTTGTTGGTGTTTCAGAGTGTGATCATGGAGGTGGTGTTGTTGGTGTTTCAGAGTGTGAACATGGAGGTGGTGTTGTTGGTGTTTCAGAGTGTGAACATGGAGGTGGTGTTGTTGGTGTTTCAGAGCGTGAACATGGAGGTGGTGTTGTTGGTGTTTCAGAGTGTGATCATGGAGGTGGTGTTGTTGGTGTTTCAGAGTGTGAACATGGAGGTGGTGTTGTTGGTGTTTCAGAGCGTGAACATGGAGGTGGTGAGGAGGATGTACCTGTCTCTGGTGCTCTTCTCCCTGCTGAAGGAGACCAACCTGTGGAGCGTCGCTGAGCGTTTCCAGCTGAGTCGAGGCTTCATCCAGAGTCTGCTCAGCTCCTCTTCAGCCTTCTGCTGCTGCGTGCTGCACTTCACCCAGGTACCTTACCTCCGTCTCTATATATCTATCAATCTACAGTATCTCTCTAGCAGTGAGACTGACCTCAGGTCTGACTGTCTTCTGTCCGTCTGATCAGGAGCTGGAGGAGTTCTGGCCGTTCAGAGCTCTGCTGACGGAGCTGACCCGGAGGCTGAGCTACTGTGTGACGACTGAACTCATCCCTCTGATGGAGGTGGCTGGAGTCATGGAGGTCAGTGTGGAGCTCATACAGATGTATCCAGATGTAGACAGATGTAGACGTACAGATGAGAGCCTATATTTAACAGGAAAATCAGAACTGGCCACAAACTGTCAGAGTGACGCTTTATGTCCCATTCACACCGAGAGCAAAGGGAAGTGTTCATGTGGAGTGATTACACAGAGAGTGAAAGCAAAGAGGTGAATATGGAGTTAAAATAACTCAACTGAGTGATAAACTGGTGTGTCTCTGTGTGGTGAAAGCCTCTCAGCGTTGAGATCCTCCTCCTGTCCTCACTGACGTCCTGACGTGGTTGAATGCATTTATTTATTTGATTTATTTTCTGCATTTTTGCAAAAATGCAGAAAAAAGATTTTTGTTTTCATTTGTTTTTTTATTTATTTACCTTTGTATTAATTCCCATATTTATTTACTATTCTGTTTAATTTATTTCTACTTTTATTTATGTATTTATTTTTATGAATTTTAATGTATTTATTAATTATTTATTTATTTTATAATTAATTTATTTTTGCATTTATTTATTTATTTTTGCAAAAATGCAGATAATAATAATACAAAATAAATGAAATGGAAATTAAACAGAAGAGTAAATAAATAAGGGAATTAATACAAAGGTAAATAATAAAACAAATAATAATATTTTAATATTATTATTATTTGTTTTGACAGCTTCAGTCCTCCGTAGTGAACAACCCCACTTCAACTCTCCTTCACCATCAGCTGACCTCCTACAGACAGAAACAGTCTGACCCTCAGACACTTACTGTACATATACACAACTCCTAATACGCACTGTTGTGTTTGTGTGTTTATGTCCAGTCCAGAGCCAAACAGCTGTATAACGCTGGCTATAAAACGCTGACTCACCTGGCCAACGCTGACCCGGCGGTTCTCTCCACCACCATCGAAAACCTCTACAAGAACCGAGCCAATCAGATCGTGGCCTCGGCTAAAGTGAGTGTTGTCCTCACTGTTTCTAGGGTACCCTCCTAATGACCTATCAGATGATGTCTCTGTGTGTTCCAGATGTTGTCCTCACTGTTTCTATTTTTTTTTTTTTTTTTTTCAAAGTTATTTTTTTGGAGGCATTTTCCATTTTTATTGACAGGACAGTGGATAGAGTCTTGAAAGGGGGGAGAGAGAGAGTGTATGCGGAAAGGGCCACAGGCCGGATTCGAACCCGGGCCGCCGCGGTCAGGACCAAGCCTTAATACATGGACGCCCGCTCTACCAACTGAGCTAACCCAGGCGCCCACACTGTTTCTAGGGTACCCTCCTAATGACCTATCAGATGATGTCTGTGTGTGTTCCAGATGTTGTCCTCACAGTTTCTAGGGTACCATCATGATGACCTATCAGATGATGTCTGTGTGTTCCAAATGTTGTCCTCACAGTTTTTAGGGTACCATCCTAATGACCTATCAGATGATGTGTGTGTGTGTTCCAGATGTTGACATCACAGTTTCTAGGATACCATCATGATGACCTATCAGATGATGCCTGTGTGTTCCAGATGTTGTCCTCACAGTTTCTAGGGTACCATCCTAATGACCTATCAGATGATGTGTGTGTGTGTGTTCCAGATGTTGACATCACAGTTTCTAGGATACCATCATGATGACCTATCAGATGATGCCTGTGTGTTCCAGATGTTGTCCTCACAGTTTCTAGGGTACCATCCTAATGACCTATCAGATGATGTGTGTGTGTGTTCCAGATGTTGACATCACAGTTTCTAGGATACCATCATGATGACCTATCAGATGATGCCTGTGTGTTCCAGATGTTGTCCTCACAGTTTCTAGAGTACCATCCTAATGACCTATCAGATGATGTGTGTGTGTGTTCCAGATGTTGACATCACAGTTTCTAGGATACCATCATGATGACCTATCAGATGATGTGTGTGTTCCAGATGTTGACATCACAGTTTTTAGGGTACCATCCTAATGACCTATCAGATGATGTGTGTGTGTGTGTTCCAGATGTTGACATCACAGTTTCTAGGATACCATCATGATGACCTATCAGATGATGTGTGTGTGTTCCAGATGTTGTCCTCACAGTTTCTACGATACCATCATGATGACCTATCAGATGCTGTCTGTGTGTGTTCCAGATGTTGTCCTCACAGTTTCTAGGGTACCATCATAATGACCTATCAGATGCTGTCTGTGTGTGTTCCAGATGTTGCTGAATGAACGAGCTGCAGCTCTCCAGGAGGAAGTAGACGAGCTGCTGATGAAGCCTTCAGATCTTCCCTCCTGACTTGCTGATCTCAGAGGAGTTCTATTCTCTGTTTGTTTTTATTGAAATACACTTATTAAAATAAATAATGTCCCAGACTGTAGATCGAGTCTTTATTTAAGAAGACATCTGAACCGTCCTCCAGCAGCGGGGGGTGTCCGTCCATCGTGTTCCATCCGGCTGTAATCTGGAGTCCTGCTTCAACATCTGTTCTCCACCAGATGGAGACATTGTCTCCTTGTTGTCTCTGGGGGGTTAATACCTGCTGTCCTCCTGGTGTCCACTGGGGACATGGACATCACATCAGGGTTCATCACCCTGTTGGGTTTAATCCAGCTGTCCATCGTCTCTACAGATAGTCTTTATATATTTATATAGCCGTCATAGGAAGGGGACATTTTGTCCTCTACGGTAACGAGGGACATGTTGTCCTCTACGGTAACGAGGGACATTTTATTAAAATCTGATAATAAATCTGTACATTAATATTATATAACAGTTGTATGTTTTACTGCACTACATGTCTCTAATGTCTGTAGTTAGATAGTATCAGTTAAACTGCAGAGTAATACTTCATCAGATAAACTGAACGGAGGAGAACAAGTTGCAACTAGAATGTAGAGCAGTAAAAGTACAATAGTACCTCTGAGATGTAGAGGAGTAGTAGAAACATGGAAATACTCAAAGTACAAGTACCTCTAAACTCTTTAAGAACTTGAGTTACCAGCTCTAAAGATGCAGTGATGGAAAGTAACTAAGTACATTTACTCTGTAAAGTACTGAAGTAGTTCCATGTTCTACTTCATCTCAGAGGTACTGATGATCTTTTTACTGCATTAATTTAATAACTTTAGTTACTTTAGTTACTTTAGTTACTTTAGTTTTTTTACAGAATCATATTTAAAGATGAAACCAGATCAGTTTATCAGATATAATACCTGTTACTGATTAAACTATAAAAGAACACAAAGGAGTTGAATTACCTCCAGCTTCACTATTAAACTCATATTATAATATATATATATATATGTATATATATATAAGTATTACAGCAGTACTTTAAATCTGTAAGTACATTTAGTTTCTGATACTTTTGTACTTTTACTACAGTGATATTAAAAGGTTTGTTTTTTCTCATGATGTAGTATTTGTATATAATATAATATATTATATTATATTATATTATATGATATATGAGTTATTAGAGGAGAAGTGAGGGAGGTGAAGGGAAATCTAAGTTTGACTTCTACCTTCTTCTTTTTCAGACTCTATTACTCTGCTTCTGTTTCTTATTACTTTGTTTCTGTTTTTATTTATTTTATGTTCCAAATAAAGTCTTTCATTCATTTATTGATTAGTATCCTGTAGTATTACATCCTTTACTACAGTGAAAGTTGAAGTTCTTTTACTTGTGTTGTAGTATTAGTATCCTGTGTTGTAGTATTAGTATACTCATGTTGTAGTATTAGTATACTCATGTTGTAGTATTAGTATACTCATGTTGTAGTATTGGTATACTCATGTTGTAGTATTGGTATACTCATGTTGTAGTATTGGTATACTCATGTTGTAGTATTAGTATACTCATGTTGTAGTATTAGTATACTCATGTTGTAGTATTGGTATACTCATGTTGTAGTATTAGTATACTCATGTTGTAGTATTAGTATACTCATGTTGTAGTATTAGTATACTCATGTTGTAGTATTAGTATACTCATGTTGTAGTATTAGTATACTCATGTTGTAGTATTAGTATACTCATGTTGTAGTATTGGTATACTCATGTTGTAGTATTAGTATACTCATGTTGTAGTATTAGTATACTCATGTTGTAGTATTAGTATACTCATGTTGTAGTATTAGTATACTCATGTTGTAGTATTAGTATACTCATGTTGTAGTATTAGTATACTCATGTTGTAGTATTAGTATACTCATGTTGTAGTATTAGTATACTCATGTTGTAGTATTAGTATACTCATGTTGTAGTATTGGTATACTCATGTTGTAGTATTAGTATACTCATGTTGTAGTATTAGTATACTCATGTTGTAGTATTAGTATACTCATGTTGTAGTATTGGTATACTCATGTTGTAGTATTAGTATACTCATGTTGTAGTATTGGTATACTCATGTTGTAGTATTAGTATACTCATGTTGTAGTATTAGTATACTCATGTTGTAGTATTGGTATACTCATGTTGTAGTATTAGTATACTCATGTTGTAGTATTGGTATACTCATGTTGTAGTATTAGTATACTCATGTTGTAGTATTAGTATACTCATGTTGTAGTATTAGTATACTCATGTTGTAGTATTGGTATACTCATGTTGTAGTATTAGTATACTCATGTTGTAGTATTAGTATACTCATGTTGTAGTATTAGTATACTCATGTTGTAGTATTGGTATACTCATGTTGTAGTATTGGTATACTCATGTTGTAGTATTAGTATACTCATGTTGTAGTATTGGTATACTCATGTTGTAGTATTGGTATACTCATGTTGTAGTATTAGTATACTCATGTTGTAGTATTGGTATACTCATGTTGTAGTATTAGTATACTCATGTTGTAGTATTGGTATACTCATGTTGTCGTATTGGTATACTCATGTTGTAGTATTAGTATACTCATGTTGTAGTATTGGTATACTCATGTTGTAGTATTAGTATACTCATGTTGTAGTATTAGTATACTACATGTTGTAGTATTGGTATACTCATGTTGTAGTATTAGTATACTCATGTTGTAGTATTGGTATACTCATGTTGTAGTATTAGTATACTCATGTTGTAGTATTGGTATACTCATGTTGTAGTATTGGTATACTCATGTTGTAGTATTAGTATACTCATGTTGTAGTATTAGTATACTCATGTTGTAGTATTGGTATACTCATGTTGTAGTATTGGTATACTCATGTTGTAGTATTAGTATACTCATGTTGTAGTATTAGTATACTCATGTTGTAGTATTGGTATACTCATGTTGTAGTATTAGTATACTCATGTTGTAGTATTAGTATACTCATGTTGTAGTATTGGTATACTCATGTTGTAGTATTGGTATACTCATGTTGTAGTATTAGTATACTCATGTTGTAGTATTAGTATACTCATGTTGTAGTATTGGTATACTCATGTTGTAGTATTGGTATACTCATGTTGTAGTATTAGTATACTCATGTTGTAGTATTAGTATACTCATGTTGTAGTATTGTATAGTTTTACTTTCTGTTTGTGAGGAACCGGAAGTGGTCCCTCCTCTCTGCAGGTCTGTGCAGGTGTGATCAGGTCCCGGTAGTGATCCGGCTCCGGTGTGAAAGAGACCAGAGACAGAGATCAGGGTCCCGGGTTATCCGGGTGAGCTGGCTGTAAACAGGAAGTGTTGGAGACAGGGATTCATCGTGATGGATTCTGTCTGGTTGCTGGTTCTGGTTCTGGCTCCGCTCTGCGACCAGACTGCTGCTGGATCAGGACTCCTCAGAGACCCGGATCCGGACCAGAAGGTAGACCTTAAGGTGGACCTGGACCTGGTCTCGGTCCTCCACCGGGTGGATCAGCGGTTCCTGTCCGTCACCATCGATGCGAGTCTGGCTGAAGAGGAGAAGTTCATGTCTCTGATCCGGTCTGTCCTGGTCTGTCTCACTGAAACATCTGTCTCACTGAAACATCTGTCTCACTGAAACAGATGTTTCATTGAATGAAACAGATGTTGTAATGTGTTCCTGGTTCAGTAATCTGCTCTGTAATTTCCTTTTAAGCCGCTTAAAGTAGTTTATTTCTATGAATATGAGCTCAGATTGATTAATGTTGTTCTGAAGCTTTTAACGGATTAAATCAACATTTAACAAGAAAACACAATGAAACCTCCAGAGATCCGATCCACCACGAGCCTCTAGTGAGGACTCAGAGTAATCTGAGTACTCTGAGTAATCTGAGTACTCTGAGTAGGGGAGACCGGGGCCAGCTGTTACTCTGAGTAGCATCTCTCTGTTAGGGGAGGTATGGAGGACTAAAGCTGCCCAAAATAAATAAATAATGCCATTAAATTAATTAAATAATATTAAACATAAATGTAGGCATTAATTAACTGATCAAATGTGACATAAATTGATATTTATTTCTGTTTTAATTTGCTTCTGTATTTATTTATCTAGAAATAAATAAATTAAATACTTAAATATGTACAATTTAATAATGAATACATAAATGTAATGCTCCTCTGAGTAGGGGAGACCGGGGCCGGTAGCATCTCTCTGTCAGGGTAGTCAGAGAATATATGGAGGACTAAACCTGCCAAAAATAAATAAATATGCCATTAAATTAATTAAATAATATTAAACATAAATGTAGGCATTACTTAACTGATCAAATGTGACTGTTCTGTTTTAATTTGTTTCTGTATTTATTTATCTAGAAAGAAATAAATTAAATACATAAATAAATATGTACAATTTAATAATGAATACATAAATGTAAAAATAACTCTAAAATAAACAAAATGCAAAAATAAATAAATGTGAAAGTGAATTAAATCAATAAGTGATACAAACATAAATAAATAAATAAATAAATAAACATTTAAAAAAATCTGTGAAAAAAAAAAAACTTAAACCACATTCTTTTCCATATTATTTTGTAGTCCGCTTCATTCTCTCAAAATGAGTTCAACAACATATTATTAGTTTTGTAAATCATCACCAGATTAAAATGATTGTCAGGAACAACATCATTCTTCTAATATCTGGTATTCTTCTGAAACGTTCAGCCGGTCAGAGAATCAGAGAATCAGAGACTCTGCTTCTAAACTCATCATTTACTGAAAGTCAGTATTAATATTAATAATAAACCAGTTCATTCAGGTTTCCTCACATCACCACTGAAGCTGTTGTTGTGTCTCCTCCAGCTCTCCGAAGGTCCGGACGCTGGCTAGAGCTTTGACTCCGGCGTTCCTGAGGTTTGGAGGGACGAGACAAGACTTCATGGAGTTCACCCCTCAGAGGTTCCATCAGGACTCTGGTTCCACCGCAGGTAACTCAGACATGGTCCAGACTCCAGGAGGACATGATGATGATGAGGATGATGATGAGGATGATGATGATGATGATGATGATGATGATGATGAGGGTACTTTGACTTCCTGTTCTCCCAGGACATACTTTCTTTGTAGTAGGTCCTAAAACCAGAGACCGTTTATAAGAAGTAGACGTCACTCACTGGTTGGTAGACTGACGTTTTGAAGCCTCCAGTTCGGCATTTTGTCATCATGTTCCTGCATTGATCTTGTAATGAAATATAGAATCTAAATAATGCCAGTCTCGTGTCGTTGTTAGAGCCGACCTGTGATCAGATGGAGCTGCCCTCCTGGCTGGAGGACCGGCTGAAGAAGGACTGGACCCGACAACGAGTGGTCCTGATGAGAGAAGATCTGCAGAGGAAGTACAGAAGAGTCAAGTTCACAGGTACCAGTTTGACTTTCTGTTGTTGGCAGGAATGTGCTTCCATACTTTACATGATCTGTAATTATCAGAGTAATCCATTACTTCCACATTTATCCAAAAAGTATTGTACTTTACTTTGTACCTTAGTTTGTTTCAGACGTTTATAATCTGATCAAACTAAACCTGTATCAGGTGTTCCACAGGGCTCCGTGCTCGGACCACTGTGGTTTCATTTTGACTGACTTCTACTGCAATAAGGTTTAGAAAGCAGGACTTTTACCTGTAGTGGAGTATTTCACAGTGTGGTAGTAGTACTTTTACCTGTAGTGGAGTATTTCACAGTGTGGTAGTAGTACTTTTACCTGTAGTGGAGTATTTCACAGTGTGGTAGTAGTACTTTTACCTGTAGTGGAGTATTTCACAGTGTGGTAGTAGTACTTTTACCTGTAGTGGAGTATTTCACAGTGTGGTAGTAGTACTTTTACCTGTAGTGGAGTATTTCACAGTGTGGTAGTAGTACTTTTACCTGTAGTGGAGTATTTCACAGTGTGGTAGTAGTACTTTTACCTGTAGTGGAGTATTTCACAGTGTGGTAGTAGTACTTTTACCTGTAGTGAAGTATTTCACAGTGTGGTAGTAGTACTTTTACCTGTAGTGGAGTATTCCACAGTGTGGTAGTAGTACTTTTAGCTGTAGTGGAGTATTTCACAGTGTGGTAGTAGTACTTTTACCTGTAGTGGAGTATTTCACAGTGTGGTAGTAGTACTTTTACCTGTAGTGGAGTATTTCACAGTGTGGTAGTAGTACTTTTAGCTGTAGTGAAGTATTTCACAGTGTGGTAGTAGTACTTTTACCTGTAGTGGAGTATTTCACAGTGTGGTAGTAGTACTTTTAGCTGTAGTGAAGTATTTCAGTGTGGTAGTAGTACTTTAACTGCAGTAAAGGATCTGAATACTTGCTCCTGTCACAGAGTACACTGTGGACCTGCTGCACTCCTTCACCAACTGCTCCGGGATGGATCTGATCTTTGGGCTGAACGCTCTGCTCAGAACAGCTGACAACAGCTGGAACAGCAGCAACGCCGCCTCGCTGCTGAGCTACTGTGAGTCCAGACGCTACCGGATGTCCTGGGAGCTCGGCAACGGTACGTTAACACTTCTTTCTTCTACTTCTACTTCATCATAGGAGTGAAGGTCCAGTCGTATTAAACTCTGCAGTTTCTTATCGGAGGTTTGATAGGTCTGGGAGACGGTTTGTTCTGCACACAGGAAGTGACCTCACGCTGCTTCCTGTGTCTGGGAGACGGTTTGTTGTGTGAACTCTGGTTTCCTGTGTCAGCAGACAGGAAGTGTGACCTCAGAAAGCGTTTTATTTTGAAGGGTGACTCACAGTGAGACTGAATGTGTCTTCAGAACCAAACAGCTATGAGAAGAAGGCCGGGATCCGAGTGGACGGACGTCAGCTGGGACGGGACTTCACTCGTCTCAGAGACATGATGTCACAGTCCAAGTTTTACCACGATGCCGCGCTGTACGGGCCGGACGTCGGTCAGCCTCGAGACCGCCGGACGGACATACTGGAGGGGTGAGAGGTCTCTCTGTCTCTGTCTCTGTCTCCGTCTCCGTCTCCGTCTCCGTCTCCGTCTCTGTCTCCGTCTATATACATATATACAATAAAGTGTATATGTTAATAATACTAGTGTTTGATTGACAGGTTCCTGCAGACTGGATCTGAGGCTGTAGACGCTCTCACCTGGCACCAGTGAGTTCACCTTTACTTTAATATTCTACACACTAACTGCTATACTGCTGGCTTTATACTACACACTGTGTACTTTACTACACACACTGTGTACTGTACTACTCATAAAGTACACACTATGTAGTAACAGACTTCAGACAGACCCTCTGCAGATTCACCAACTGGTTCACTGATAAGGATAGGAGACATCCACCCCCTATTTGTTTATTTATTTATTTATTTATTTATTTATTTATTTATTTATTTATTTATTTATTTATTTATTTATTTATTTATTTATTTATTTATTTATTTTTTGTTTTTGTTTTTTGTTAATATTTTTAATATTATAATTTATTTTATTTAATTATTACTTTTCTTCTGTTGTTAAGACACATAAATCAGTAATTTGACTCAGAAATGGTCCAGAGTCCAACATCTGCATCCACATCAACATCTGCATCCACAGCAGCAGTCTGTTATAGTAACAGACCGTAGAATGTCGTGATGGACCAATCAGAATCAAGGATTCAACGAAGACGTGTAATATAAAACATATAAGCACAGAATCAATACGTTAAAACTAAATGATATAGATCTAGTCAGTGTTTAAATATAAATGAAAGAATGATATAAATAAGAATTAAACATATACAGTATTAATGAGTAGTATTATGTGTGTTTGTGTTGATTAATTGTGTTTGTATTGATTAGTTATTGATTAATGTGTCTGAATAATGAAACCTGTTTCTAGTTACTATGTGAACGGCAGAGACACGTCGCTGGAGGACTTCATCGATCCTGAAGTTCTGGACACGCTGGCCTTAAAGACCACAGAAGTCCTCAAGGTAACAACGATGAGATATATATATATACCGTATATATACTGTGTATATACTATGTATATACACAGTATATATATATATATATATACTATGTATAGTAGGGATGCTCATTTTGAGAAATGTTCTTAACCGATAACCAACCCTCGTTAACTGATTATTAACCGTTAACTGACAAGATTTGTGCCTCGCATCCCAGATGTTAAAGTGTTAACGTGAGTCCAGATGTTAAAGTGAGTCCAGATGTTAAAGTGATAACATGAGTCCAGATGTTAAAGCGTTAACGTGGATCCAGATGTTAAAGTGTTAACGTGAGTCCAGATGTTAAAGTGTTAACGTGGATCCAGATGTTAAAGTGATAACATGAGTCCAGATGTTAAAGTGTTAACGTGGATCCAGATGTTAAAGTGTTAACGTGGGTCCAGATGTTAAAGTGAGTCCAGATGTTAAAGTGTTAGCGTGGATCCAGATGTTAAAGTGATAACATGAGTCCAGATGTTAAAGTGTTAACGTGGATTCCAGATGTTAAAGTGATAACATGAGTCCAGATGTTAAAGTGTTAACGTGGGTCCAGATCTTAAAGTGAGTCCAGATGTTAAAGTGTTAACGTGGGTCCAGATGTTAAAGTGAGTCCAGATGTTAAAGTGAGTCCAGATGTTAAAGTGTTAAAGTGAGTCCAGATGTTAAAGTGTTAACGTGGATCCAGATGTTAAAGTGATAACATGAGTCCAGATGTTAAAGTGTTAACGTGGATCCAGATGTTAAAGTGTTAACGTGGGTCCAGATGTTAAAGTGAGTCCAGATGTTAAAGTGTTAACGTGGGTCCAGATGTTAAAGTGAGTCCAGATGTTAAAGTGAGTCCAGATGTTAAAGTGTTAAAGTGAGTCCAGATGTTAAAATGTTAACGTGGATCCAGATGTTGACGCTGGTCTGTGTTTCCGGTTCTGGTCCAGAAAGTGAAGCTGGTGTCTCCTGAGAAGCCCGTCTGGCTCGGAGAGACGAGTTCAGCGTTTGGAGGAGGAGCGGTCGGACTGTCGGACACGTTCGTCGCTGGATTCATGTGAGTTTATACAAGTCGAGACCAACCGGGTCACCAACAAGTCCAAATCAAGTCTAGACCGAGTCCAAATCAAGTCCAGACCACTTGAGTCCGAGTGGATTGAGATGGAGTCAGGAGTCTGGATGAGGCCCAGAGACCAGAACCACTCAGACGGTCGTCCATTCAGTCCATTTATCAGTTAGTCAGAAAATTAATCAGCAACGGTTTTGATAATTAATCATTTAAGTCCCTTTTTAGAATAAAACACCCTGGTTCTGGTTCTGGTTCTGGTTCTGGTTCTGGTTCTGGTTCTGGTTCTGTAAATATGATAAAATAACACAGAACTTTATTTATCCAGATGGAAATGATTTAGCAGCACAGAGCAGGAAGAGAATCGTCATGACTACAGGATGTCCATGAAATGTGAATATTGTCTGTTTTCTGTAGTCTCCAATGGTCCTAAATTAAATACATGATGTCATATGATATAATATAATATAATATAATATTACATAATATAATATAATATAATATAATATGATATGATAATATAAAGGTTAAAGTGAGGATAGAGAGTGTTGTAGAGCTTCCAGAGAGGAGGCCTGAGATGAGAACAGGAGCTGTATTGTGTCTAACAGGAGGGTCGTCGTCTCTCAGGAGTTCTACATGTTACTTTATTGAGTTAAAGGATTACCCAGCAGCCCCGGCGGTCTCATGACCAACCTTAGAGCCGTCCTGCTGCTCGCTCACAGTGACGCTCACACGTCAACACAAACTCAACATCAGACAGTTCAGAGCTTTACAGTCATCATATTTAATAGACGTCAACGTACTGATCCATATTGATGCCATGTTCTCTGTGTTATTAACGTGTGTGACTGTTCTCTGTGTTATTAACATGTGTGTGACTGTTCTCTGTGTTATTAACATGTGTGTGACTGTTCTCTGTGTTATTAACATGTGTGACTGTTCTCTGTGTTATTAACATGTGTGTGACTGTTCTCTGTGTTATTAACATGTGTGACTGTTCTCTGTGTTAATAACATGTGTGACTGTTCTCTGTGTTATTAACATGTGTGTGACTGTTCTCTGTGTTATTAACATGTGTGACTGTTCTCTGTGTTATTAACGTGTGTGACTGTTCTCTGTGTAAATAACATGTGTGTGACTGTTCTCTGTGTTATTAACGTGTGTGTGACTGTTCTCTGTGTTATTAACATGTGTGACTGTTCTCTGTGTTATTAACATGTGTGTGACTGTTCTCTGTGTTATTAACATGTGTGACTGTTCTCTGTGTTATTAACGTGTGTGACTGTTCTCTGTGTAAATAACATGTGTGTGACTGTTCTCTGTGTTATTAACGTGTGTGTGACTGTTCTCTGTGTTATTAACATGTGTGACTGTTCTCTGTGTTATTAACGTGTGTGTGACTGTTCTCTGTGTTATTAACATGTGTGACTGTTCTCTGTGTTATTAACGTGTGTGACTGTTCTCTGTGTTATTAACGTGTGTGTGACTGTTCTCTGTGTTATTAACATGTGTGTGACTGTTCTCTGTGTTATTAACGTGTGTGTGACTGTTCTCTGTGTTATTAACGTGTGTGTGACTGTTCTCTGTGTTATTAACATGTGTGACTGTTCTCTGTGTTATTAACGTGTGTGACTGTTCTCTGTGTTATTAACATGTGTGACTGTTCTCTGTGTTATTAAGATGTGTGACTGTTCTCTGTGTTATTAACGTGTGTGTGTGACTGTTCTCTGTGTTAATAACATGTGTGACTGTTCTCTGTGTTATTAACATGTGTGTGACTGTTCTCTGTGTTATTAACGTGTGTGTGTGACTGTTCTCTGTGTTATTAACGTGTGTGTGACTGTTCTCTGTGTTATTAACATGTGTGACTGTTCTCTGTGTTATTAACGTGTGTGTGACTGTTCTCTGTGTTATTAACATGTGTGACTGTTCTCTGTGTTATTAACGTGTGTGACTGTTCTCTGTGTTATTAACGTGTGTGTGACTGTTCTCTGTGTTATTAACATGTGTGTGACTGTTCTCTGTGTTATTAACGTGTGTGTGACTGTTCTCTGTGTTATTAACGTGTGTGTGACTGTTCTCTGTGTTATTAACATGTGTGACTGTTCTCTGTGTTATTAACGTGTGTGACTGTTCTCTGTGTTATTAACATGTGTGACTGTTCTCTGTGTTATTAAGATGTGTGACTGTTCTCTGTGTTATTAACGTGTGTGTGTGACTGTTCTCTGTGTTAATAACATGTGTGACTGTTCTCTGTGTTATTAACATGTGTGTGACTGTTCTCTGTGTTATTAACGTGTGTGTGTGACTGTTCTCTGTGTTATTAACGTGTGTGTGACTGTTCTCTGTGTTATTAACGTGTGTGTGACTGTTCTCTGTGTTATTAACATGTGTGTGACTGTTCTCTGTGTTATTAACATGTGTGTGACTGTTCTCTGTGTTATTAACATGTGTGACTGTTCTCTGTGTTATTAACATGTGTGTGACTGTTCTCTGTGTTATTAACATGTGTGACTGTTCTCTGTGTTATTAACGTGTGTGTGACTGTTCTCTGTGTTATTAACGTGTGTGTGACTGTTCTCTGTGTTATTAACATGTGTGTGACTGTTCTCTGTGTTATTAACATGTGTGACTGTTCTCTGTGTTATTAACGTGTGTGTGACTGTTCTTTGTGTTAATAACGTGTGTGTGACTGTTCTCTGTGTTATTAACATGTGTGACTGTTCTCTGTGTTATTAACATGTGTGTGACTGTTCTCTGTGTTATTAACGTGTGTGACTGTTCTCTGTGTTATTAACATGTGTGTGACTGTTCTCTGTGTTATTAACATGTGTGACTGTTCTCTGTGTTATTAACGTGTGTGTGACTGTTCTCTGTGTTATTAACGGTGTGTGACTGTTCTCTGTGTTATTAACATGTGTGTGACTGTTCTCTGTGTTATTAACATGTGTGACTGTTCTCTGTGTTATTAACATTGTGTGACTGTTCTCTGTGTTAATTAACATGTGTGTGACTGTTCTCTGTGTTATTAACATGTGTGACTGTTCTCTGTGTTATTAACGTGTGTGTGGACTGTTCTCTGTGTTATTAACATGTGTGTGACTGTTTCTCTGTGTTATTAACAGTGTGTGGACTGTTCTCTGTGTTATTAACATGTGTGTCTGTTCTCTGTGTTATTAACGTGTGTGTGACTGTTCTCTGTGTTAATAACGTGTGTGTGACTGTTCTCTGTGTTATTAACATGTGTGTGACTGTTCTCTGTGTTATTAACGTGTGTGACTGTTCTCTGTGTTATTAACGTGTGTGTGACTGTTCTCTGTGTTATTAACATGTGTGTGACTGTTCTCTGTGTTATTAACATGTGTGACTGTTCTCTGTGTTATTAACATGTGTGTGACTGTTCTCTGTGTTATTAACATTGTGTGACTGTTCTCTGTGTTATTAACATGTGTGTGACTGTTCTCTGTGTTATTAAATGTGTGACTGTTCTCTGTGTTATTAACGTATGTGTGGACTGTTCTCTGTGTTATAACATGTGTGTGACTGTTCTCTGTGTTATTAACATGTGTGACTGTTCTCTGTGTTATAACATGTGTGGACTGTTCTCTGTGTTATTAACATGTGTGTGACTGTTCTCTGTGTTATTAACATGTTGTGACTGTTCTCTAGTGTTATTAACGTGTGTGACTGTTCTCTGTGTTATTAACGTGTGTGTGACTGTTCTCTGTGTTATTAACATGTGTGACTGTTCTCTGTGTTATTAACGTGTGTGTGACTGTTCTCTGTGTTATTAACATGTGTGTGACTGTTCTCTGTGTGTATTAAATGTGTGTGACACTGGTCTCTGTGTTATTAACATGTGTGGACTGTTCTCTGTGTTATTAACAGTGTGTGTGACTGTTCTCTGTGTTATTAACAGTGTGTGTGACTGTTCTCTGTGTTATTAACAGAGGTGTGTGACTGTTCTCTGTGTTATTAACAGTGGTGTGACTGTTCCTCTGTGTTATTAACGTGTGTGTGACTGTTCTCTGTGTTATTAACATGTGTGTGACTGTTCTCTGTGTTATTAACAGTGTGTGTGACTGTTCTCTGTGTTAGTTAACATGTGTGTGACTGTCTCTGTGTTATTAACGTGTGTGACTGTTCTCTGTGTTATTAACAGTGTGGTGACTGTTCTCTGTGTTTATTAACAGTGTGTGACTGTTCTCTGTGTTATTAACATGTTGTGACTGTTCTCTGTGTTATTAACATGTGTGACTGTTCTCTGTGTTATTAACATGTGTGTGACTGTTCTCTGTGTTATTAACGTGTGTGACTGTTCTCTGTGTTATTAACATGTGTGACTGTTCTCTGTGTTATTAACATGTGTGTGACTGTTCTCTGTGTTATTAACGTGTGTGTGTGACTGTTCTCTGTGTTATTAACTGTGTGTGACTGTTCTCTGTGTTATTAACATGTGTGTGACTGTTCTCTGTGTTATTAACAGTGTGTGACTGTTCTCTGTGTTATTAACAGTGTGTGACTGTTCTCTGTGTTATTAACATGTGTGTGACTGTTCTCTGTGTTATTAACGTGTGTGACTGTTCTCTGTGTTATTAAGTGTGTGTGACTGTTCTCTGTGTTATTACAGTGTGTGACTGTTCTCTGTGTTATTAACATGTGTGTGACTGTTCTCTGTGTTATTAACGTGTGTGTGACTGTTCTCTGTGTTATTAACATGTGTGTGACTGTTCTCTGTGTTATTAACGTGTGTGTGACTGTTCTCTGTGTTATTAACATGTGTGACTGTTCTCTGTGTTATTAACGTGTGTGTGTGACTGTTCTCTGTGTTATTAACATGTGTGACTGTTCTCTGTGTTATTAACGTGTGTGTGACTGTTCTCTGTGTTATTAACATGTGTGACTGTTCTCTGTGTTATTAACGTGTGTGTGACTGTTCTCTGTGTTATTAACATGTGTGTGACTGTTCTCTGTGTTATTAACATGTGTGACTGTTCTCTGTGTTATTAACGTGTGTGTGACTGTTCTCTGTGTTATTAACATGTGTGTGACTGTTCTCTGTGTTATTAACGTGTGTGACTGTTCTCTGTGTTATTAACGTGTGTGACTGTTCTCTGTGTTATTAACGTGTGTGTGACTGTTCTCTGTGTTATTAACATGTGTGACTGTTCTCTGTGTTATTAACGTGTGTGACTGTTCTCTGTGTTATTAACATGTGTGACTGTTCTCTGTGTTATTAACATGTGTGTGACTGTTCTCTGTGTTATTAACATGTGTGTGACTGTTCTCTGTGTTAATAACATGTGTGACTGTTCTCTGTGTTATTAACATGTGTGTGACTGTTCTCTGTGTTAATAACATGTGTGACTGTTCTCTGTGTTATTAACATGTGTGTGACTGTTCTCTGTGTTATTAACGTGTGTGTGACTGTTCTCTGTGTTATTAACATGTGTGACTGTTCTCTGTGTTATTAACGTGTGTGACTGTTCTCTGTGTAATTAACGTGTGTGACTGTTCTCTGTGTTATTAACGTGTGTGTGACTGTTCTCTGTGTTATTAACGTGTGTGTGACTGTTCTCTGTGTTATTAACATGTGTGACTGTTCTCTGTGTTAATAACATGTGTGTGACTGTTCTCTGTGTTATTAACATGTGTGTGACTGTTCTCTGTGTTATTAACGTGTGTGTGACTGTTCTCTGTGTTAATAACATGTGTGTGACTGTTCTCTGTGTTATTAACATGTGTGTGACTGTTCTCTGTGTTATTAACATGTGTGTGACTGTTCTCTGTGTTATTAACATGTGTGACTGTTCTCTGTGTTATTAACATGTGTGACTGTTCTCTGTGTTATTAACATGTGTGTGACTGTTCTCTGTGTTATTAACATGTGTGACTGTTCTCTGTGTTATTAACGTGTGTGTGACTGTTCTCTGTGTTATTAACATGTGTGACTGTTCTCTGTGTTATTAACATGTGTGACTGTTCTCTGTGTTATTAACGTGTGTGTGACTGTTCTCTGTGTTAATAACGTGTGTGTGACTGTTCTCTGTGTTAATAACGTGTGTGTGACTGTTCTCTGTGTTATTAACATGTGTGACTGTTCTCTGTGTTATTAACATGTGTGACTGTTCTCTGTGTTATTAACATGTGTGTGACTGTTCTCTGTGTTATTAACATGTGTGACTGTTCTCTGTGTTATTAACGTGTGTGTGACTGTTCTCTGTGTTATTAACATGTGTGTGACTGTTCTCTGTGTTATTAACGTGTGTGTGACTGTTCTCTGTGTTATTAACATGTGTGTGACTGTTCTCTGTGTTATTAACGTGTGTGACTGTTCTCTGTGTTATTAACGTGTGTGACTGTTCTCTGTGTTATTAACGTGTGTGACTGTTCTCTGTGTTATTAACATGTGTGACTGTTCTCTGTGTTATTAACGTGTGTGTGACTGTTCTCTGTGTTATTAACATGTGTGACTGTTCTCTGTGTTATTAACATGTGTGACTGTTCTCTGTGCTATTAACATGTGTGACTGTTCTCTGTGTTATTAACATGTGTGACTGTTCTCTGTGTTATTAACATGTGTGACTGTTCTCTGTGTTATTAACGTGTGTGTGACTGTTCTCTGTGTTATTAACATGTGTGACTGTTCTCTGTGTTATTAACGTGTGTGTGACTGTTCTCTGTGTTATTAACGTGTGTGTGTGTGACTGTTCTCTGTGTTATTAACATGTGTGACTGTTCTCTGTGTTATTAACGTGTGTGACTGTTCTCTGTGTTATTAACGTGTGTGTGACTGTTCTCTGTGTTATTAACGTGTGTGTGACTGTTCTCTGTGTTATTAATATGTGTGACTGTTCTCTGTGTTATTAACATGTGTGTGACTGTTCTCTGTGTTATTAACGTGTGTGTGACTGTTCTCTGTGTTATTAACATGTGTGACTGTTCTCTGTGTTATTAACGTGTGTGTGACTGTTCTCTGTGTTATTAACGTGTGTGTGACTGTTCTCTGTGTTATTAACGTGTGTGACTGTTCTCTGTGTTATTAACGTGTGTGTGACTGTTCTCTGTGTTATTAACGTGTGTGACTGTTCTCTGTGTTATTAACGTGTGTGACTGTTCTCTGTGTTATTAACGTGTGTGTGACTGTTCTCTGTGTTATTAACGTGTGTGACTGTTCTCTGTGTTATTAACGTGTGTGACTGTTCTCTGTGTGCAGGTGGTTGGATAAGCTGGGTCTAGCAGCCAGGCTGGGTCTGGATGTTGTGATGCGTCAGGTGTTCATCGGTTCTGGTAGTTATCACCTGGTGGACGACAACCTGGATCCTCTTCCTGTGAGACCTCTCTCCTCATTTATCACTCTCTTTATGTTTGCATTGAGTCTGTAGCATCACTTCTCTCATCATCTATAACTATAACTAACTCTATAACATCACTTTGACTCCAGATGTGTTTTAATCTGATAACATCTAGTTCTGTGTTGAGTTCAGGTTCATCAGTTCAGAGGAGTTCTGCTGACTCAACTACAGCTTTAGTTCCTAGTTTCTTTACAGATTCAGATTTATGAAATATAAACGTGATGATTTAATTAAATAACCTGAGTTATTGTAGATTAAACTGCTCAACAGTTTATAAAGGAGTTAAATAGAAATACTGCTCACATGTTAATATGTCATCATTAAAACACTCTTCTTCATAAAGAGTCCTTTTACTCTCAGTATCATTCAGCTGTGTTGACCTTTGACCTCCAGCTGTGTTGACCTTTGACCTCCAGCTGTGTGTTCTTCCAGGACTACTGGTTGTCTGTCCTCTACAAGAGACTCGTCGGTCCGGAGGTTTTAAAAGTCGGATTTTCCAGCTTCGCTCGAAGTAAAAGAGTTCGTCTGTATCTGCACTGTTCCACCAGAGAGAGGTAGCTCTTCATCATCACTGCTCTTCATCATCACTCTCTCACTTCATCACTGCTCTTCATCACTGCTCTTCATCATCACTCTCTCACTTCATCATCACTGCTCTTCATCAGTCTCTCTTTGTTCAGTTCCAGCAGCGGAGCGGTGACGTTGATTTCTCTGAACCTGAGTAAGAAGCCGGTCTGGATTGTGGTTCCTGCCTCCGTCTCCTCCAGCACAGTGGAGGCCTTTGTCCTCCAGTCGGACCAGCCGGGGGAGGACGGCCTCTACTCCAGGTGACACTTATTATTCTGTCCTCGAGTCATGTGAAGAGTCACGCTTTAATCTGCTGCTCTTAATGTGAAAGAGTCTCCATCACAGTCAGAGGACCCGCACTGAAAACCACAAATCTCCTCCTCGTCCTCGTCCTCGTCCTCCTCGTCCTCGTTCTCGTCTTCGTCCTCGTCCTCCTGAAGCTAAATAAACTCTTTAACAAGACTCAGTCTAACCCAGTTTATCAGTCTGGACCGGATCTGGTCAGGATGTGAATTTGTGTCTAAATTGTTCCACCAATAGTCAGAGGTCAGAGGTCATGTCTTTCATGTTTAGTGAACCGTTTTATATCTTCATGTTTGATTGAGAGAGAAGTGACATGCGGAAAGGACCACAGGCCGGATTCGAACCCGGGTCCACCGCTGCTAGGACTGAGCCTTGGCATTTACATGGGCGCTCGCTCTACCGACTGAGCTAACCAGCCGCCCGAAAACAAGCATTTTAAAAGTTGTCTGCTTGTCGTCATGGTAACAGACCTGACAAAGCTGGTAACATTAGAGATGCGAGGTTCTCACAGGACACGTGATGATCTGATAGACCATGATGCATTGCTGTAGAAATATAAAGATATAAAGAAAGATGTTGGTTCCTGGTCGTACTAAGTTCCGCTGTTGTTCAGACGTTGGTTCCTGGTGGTCGTACTGAGTTCCGCTGTTGTTCAGACGTTGGTTCCTGGTGGTCGTACTGAGTTCCTCTGTTGTTCAGGCGTTGGTTCCTGGTGGTCGTACTGAGTTCCTCTGTTGTTCAGGCGTTGGTTCCTGGTGGTCGTACTGAGTTCCTCTCCTCTCTGTTGTTCAGGCGTTGGTTCCTGGTGGTCGTACTGAGTTCCTCTCCTCTGTTGTTCAGGCGTTGGTTCCTGGTGGTCGTACTGAGTTCCTCCTCTCTCTGTGTGTGTTTGTACTGCAGGAGTGTGAAGCTGAACGGAGACGTGTTGAAGATGGTTGATGATCAAACTCTCCCCGACCTTAAAGCAGCTCCTCTTCCTCCATCTGAACGCCTGCAGCTTCCTGCCTTCTCTCTGGCCTTCTTCGTCTTCACCGACGCCGCCGCCGCCGCCTGCATCTGACCACACATCACCTGATACCTGCAGCCAGGTGAGGCTCTGAGAGCTGCAGCCAGGTGAGCTGTTCATCACTGGACTAAATCTCAGGTGACTCTCTGAACGGACTGTTGGTGATGGAGAGTCTGTTTATATACAATATTGTCTGTTGGGTTTCTTGGTTCCTGGTCTAATCTTCCTACAATAACTACTGACAGAACTAAAGCTACCTGCTAACTCTCTGTGTTCTAATAATCAACAAGTCAATAAACCAAGTGTTTCTGTTAAGTTTCTTTTATTGATTTGACCCTGAAGAAACATAAGCGTTGGTCTGTGATGAGGATCAGTTTCAGGACTCCTCCTGCTCCTCGCCGTGCGTGATGATGTAACACAGAGACTTATAATCCAGGTTTCCTCCAGCGTCGATGGTAGACGACTGGAACATCTGCTTCACCTGCAACCCACAGATTATCACCATGACATCACCAATAACCAATAACCAGGGAGATGACCACTTCCTGTTAGTGGGGGGAACCAGAGAGATGATCACTTCCTGTTAGTGGAGGGAACCAGAGAGATGATCACTTCCTGTTAGTGGAGGGAACCAGAGAGATGATCACTTCCTGTTAGTGGAGGGAACCAGGGAGATGATCACTTCCTGTTAGTGGGGGGAACCAGGGAGATGATCACTTCCTGTTAGTGGAGGGAACCAGGGAGATGATCACTTGATTGTTTTTACCTCCTCAGGTGTGAACTTGTCAGCTTGTGTCATCAGTAGTGTCTTTAGTCTGAGGGAGAACCAGCAGAAGTGTTTAATTCATGTTAATGTGTATAAATGTGATGAACGTGTAGAACCAGTCGTCTGATGACTCACTGGTCTGAGGCGACGGAGCCTCTGGCGTCGGGGTCGAACAGCTTGAAGGCGTTCAGGATGGTTTCTTCAGGGTCCGTTCCTGAACATCATCAACCAGACACACGGTGCAACCTTTATACTCTATACTAGTCTAGTTAGACGGTAGAACCTTTATACTCTATACTAGTCTAGTTAGACGGTAGAACCTTTTGTCATCTAAATATAAATATATAAATAAATAAATAAATAAATAAATAAATAAATATATAAGTAAATAAATAAATAAATAAGTCATTAAATGCAGCAAAAATTATATTAAAAATAAATATAGCTATTAATTAATTGATAAAATTACAACATTTAGGAAGGAGACGCTAAAAGAGCTCAGAGAGCGTCGCTCTGCTGCTGGACACGCTTCCGCCATTTTGGACTGAAAGCGACGACCAGACGCCGGTAAGACGTCTGCCTACAAAGAGACCTGAGGTAGAACTACATTATTTTATATTCTATTGACAGGTTCTACTGAAGTGACCTGTGATGAACGGAAGCGACTGTTGTCAATAAAACACTGTAGTTTCGTCTCGTTGCTCCTTGATGCCCCGCCTCCCTCTGTAGATATGAAGGACTCATGCTAAGCTAACGGAAACACAACGATTCTTATGATCAGCTGATTAAAGAAAACATCGTTATTAATATAATAATAATAATAAACGATCCCCCGACACTGTTTCTTTAAGGTTCTCACCGTGCAGCTTCTCTCCGAACAGCGTGAGGAACATGGTGAAGTTGATGGGACCGGTAGCCTCTCTCAGCATCTCCTCCAGTTCTTTATCCTTCACGTCCAGTTTACCTGAAACACAAGTCACGACTGCGTCACGGCCACGTCACGACCACGTCACAGCCACGTCACAACCACGTCACCACCACGTCACAGCCACGTCACAGCCACGTCACAACCACGTCACAGCCACGTCACAGCCACGTCACCGCCACGTCACGGCCACGTCACGGCCACGTCACGGCCACGTCACAGCCACGTCACAGCCACGTCACCGCCACGTCACCGCCACGTCACAACCACGTCACAGCCACGTCACAGCCACGTCACCGCCACGTCACCGCCACGTCACAGCCACGTCACAGCCACGTCCCCGCCACGTCACCGCCACGTGACCCGTCTGAGCCAATCAGAGGCTACGAGTAGAGAACGCTACTCACCCAGAGACGCGTACGTGTCCTTCAGATCCTCTTTATCAATGAACCCGTCACGGTTCTGGTCGATCAGCGTGAACGCCTGAAACACATGAAGATGAAACATGAAGCTACCAGATGAAACACGTGAAGCTACCAGATGAAACACGTGAAGCTACCAGATGAAACACATGAAGCTACCAGATGAAACACGTGAAGCTACCAGATGAAACACGTGAAGATGAAACACGTGAAGCTACCAGATGAAACACGTGAAGATGAAACGTGAAGCTACCAGATGAAACACGTGAAGATGAAACACGTGAAGCTACCAGATGAAACACGTGAAGATGAAACACGTGAAGCTACCAGATGAAACACGTGAAGCTACCAGATGAAACACATGAAGCTACCAGATGAAACACGTGAAGCTACCAGATGAAACACGTGAAGATGAAACACGTGAAGCTACCAGATGAAACACGTGAAGATGAAACACGTGAAGCTACCAGATGAAACACGTGAAGCTACCAGATGAAACACATGAAGCTACCAGATGAAACACGTGAAGCTACCAGATGAAACACGTGAAGATGAAACACGTGAAGCTACCAGATGAAACACGTGAAGATGAAACACGTGAAGCTACCAGATGAAACACGTGAAGATGAAACACGTGAAGCTACCAGATGAAACACGTGAAGATGAAACATGTGAAGCTACCAGATGAAACACGTGAAGCTACCAGATGAAACACATGAAGCTACCAGATGAAACACGTGAAGCTACCAGATGAAACACGTGAAGATGAAACACGTGAAGCTACCAGATGAAACACGTGAAGATGAAACACGTGAAGCTACCAGATGAAACACGTGAAGATGAAACACGTGAAGCTACCAGATGAAACACGTGAAGATGAAACACGTGAAGCTACCAGATGAAACACGTGAAGCTACCAGATGAAACACATGAAGCTACCAGATGAAACACGTGAAGCTACCAGATGAAACACGTGAAGATGAAACACGTGAAGATGAAACACGTGAAGCTACCAGATGAAACACGTGAAGATGAAACACCTGAAGCTACCAGATGAAACACGTGAAGATGAAACACGTGAAGCTACCAGATGAAACACATGAAGCTACCAGATGACACACGTGAAGCTACCAGATGAAACACGTGAAGATGAAACACGTGAAGCTACCAGATGAAACACGTGAAGATGAAACACGTGAAGCTACCAGATGAAACACGTGTAGCTACCAGATGAAACACGTAAAGCTACCAGATGAAACACTTGAAGCTATCAGATGAAACACTTGAAGCTACCAGATGAAACACGTGTAGCTACCAGATGAAACACGTAAAGCTACCAGATGAAACACTTGAAGCTATCAGATGAAACACTTGAAGCTACCAGATGAAACACTTGAAGCTACCAGATGAACCAGATGAACCTCTAGATGAACCTCTAGATGAACCTCTAGATGAACCTCTAGATCAGGGGTGCCCAATACGTCGATCGCGATCTACCGGTCGATCGCAAAGGTAGTGTGGGTAGATCACATAGCATTAAAAAAAAAAAAAGAAATTAAAATATAGACGTCAGCTTATCAGAGCAGATTGAGAACTGTCTGTCAGAGTTTGACAGACGCTTTCAAGACTTTGTTTTACTGGAGCCAGTCGCTACATTCACGTGCTACCCTTTTCGGGAAGATGCTGAGGCTGATTCACTCGCATCAAAAATTGCAACACTGTTTCACCTGAACTCATCTGGAGTGGAGGATGAGATTTTGACACTACAAGCTGACATTCAGCTTCAGTCCAGGGCTCATGGACAGTTCTGGAACTTACTCACAGAGGAAAAGTACCTCAACATGAGGAAATGTGCTACCTCCTTGACTGCATTATTCGGCTCCACTTATTTATGCGAGTCAGCCTTTTCCCACATGAAGATTATTAAGTCCAAATACCGTTCCACCTTGACTGATGATCATTTGGAAGTGTGCTTGAGGCTGGCTATCAGCAGCTACTGTCCGGACTATGCATCCCTGGCTGATTCCATTCAGTGCAAGTCATCAGAGTAAGGTAATGACAAAAAATGTACAGAGTTATATTGTACAATATGGGTTCATGCAGTTATGCAAGGTACACCAACATATATTGTACATATAAAGAATACTCAATATATTTATAAATAAATATATGTTTTGCATTTTTATAGTAGGTAGATCATTTTGACTTGGTCATTTTATAAGTAGCTCGCATGCTGAAAAAGTGTGTGCACCCCTGCTCTAGATGAACTGATGAATGAATGAATGAATGAATGAATAATTCTCTGACCTCTTTGAACTCTTGGATCTGAGTCTGTTCGAACATGGAGAAAACATTAGACGAAGCTCTCTGAGCTCGTTTAGCTCCTCCTTCCTTCTTCTTCGTCTTTCTGCTCGCCTAAAAACAGAAATACAAACGTTAAGTTATTATTATTATTATTATTATTATAAACTCAAAGACAGAGAAGAGTTATTGTATATTTATTATATATAAAATACAAATAATATTAAAAATAAATGTAGCCACTAATTAATTGATAAAATGTGACATAAATTGATATTTCTGTTTTAATTTGCTTCTTTATTTATTTATCTTTGTTTTAATTCCCTTCTTTTAAATTTAGTTATCTATATTAAAGATGAATGATATAGGAAAATATATACTCTATTATATTATTTTGATGATATATATGATCATATTGCCCCGCCCTCAGTGTTCCTACTAGACTGCCTCGTCTGAGTTCTGTTCCTATTCTTACATTAATTTTATGTCTCTTTTATTTACACATTTATTTTATCTTTGTCAGATTGTATTTAATTCATTCATTCATTTTAATTAGAAATATTTTCCTTATTTTTGTTACAATCTCCAAATGCAACCCATCTCTCTTTTATATCATCTGTTTTATATCTGTGAATATACATAAATATAATTTAATAATGATTTCATATTAATGAGCTCTGAAACAACAATAATATAAAATAATATATAATTAATAATATGTATAATCTTCTTCTTTCAATATAAATCTGAGAATTAACTACAGCTGATAGTCCCCGTTCAGACGTTTCAAACTATTAATATAATAATAAAATAATAAAATAATATAACAATAATAAAATAATATAATAATAATAAAATAATAAAATAATATAATAATAATAGAAATATATAATAATAAAATAATATAATAATATAACAATAATAAAATAATAGAATAATAGAATAATAGAATAATAATAAAATAATAAAATAATAATATAATAAAATAATAAAACAATAGAAGATGTGAGGACGTACCATGTCTGCTGCTCCTCTCTGATGCTGCTGTCTGCTGGTCTCAGATCAGACCCGTTAAATACAGCAGCTGTCTGAGGCGGGATGATGAAGATGATGATGATGATGATGATACCTCAGACAGCTGATGATGATGAAGATGATGAAGATGATGATGCCTCAGACAGCTGATGATGATGGTCTGGATGAAGGACGGGGTCTTCAGGGACCAGCCGGATCCAAGCGGGACCCCCGGTCCTGCTAAGTTCCCCTTACATGGACAGGAGGTCTGGTAGAACCGTGGTTCTCCTGAGACCCGACAACACACCACCTCCTTTTACAGGCTTTCTATTTACAGCGTCACGATGTTCATGATGTCGCTTCTGTCCGGATGAATGTTTCTGTGATCCACATTTCAACAGATCATCAAAGTTTACTGAGAAAATACACCCAACATTCACCTTTAATACTTCATGTACAATCAGAAACAGAAAGTTTATGCCACAAAAACAAACGAACCAACCTGCTGTAGTTCAGTTCAACAACCTGAACCTTTATGGATTATACATGTACAGATGCAGCTCACAGAATTAGAATATCGTGAAAAAGTTCAATATTCTTCGTCAGTTATTGAAGAAAGTAAAAATTACACATAAACTAAAATGTTTCGAGCATTTTTTCATTTTAATTTGGATAATTACAGCCGACTCAAAATATTACAATATTTCATAAGATCAGTCAAAAAAAAGGTCCAATAAAGAAAGGTCCAACTTCTGAAAAGTATGTGTGTTTATTCACTCAATATACTGGGAATACTAAGAATAATAAGAATACTAGGAATACTAGGAATACGAGGAATAAGAGGAATGTCTTAGATCTTTTTTTTGGGACATTTTCTCAGACTTTTTTTTCAGAAATTTTTTCACACATTTTTTTCAGACTTTTTTTTCGGACATTTTTCAGATCTTTTTTTCGGACATTTTTTCAGACATTTTTTTTCTTACGTTTTTCAGATCTTTTTTTTCAGAAATTTTCTTCAGACATTTTTCAGATCTTTTTTTTCCAGACTTTTTTTGTCCGACAATTTTCAGAACTTTTTTTTCAGACTTTTTTTGTCCGACAATTTTCAAACCTTTTTTTCCAGACATTTTTCAGATCTTTTTTTCCGACTTTTTTTTCCGACTTTTTTTTCCGACATTTTTTCAGATCTTTTTTTTCAGACATTTTTCAGATCTTTTTTTTCAAACTTTTTTTCTGACATTTTTTCAGATCTTCTTTTTCAGACTTTTTTTTCAAACTTTTTTTTGGAACATTTTTTCAGACTTTTTTTTCCGACATTTTTCCGATCTTTTTTTTCAGACTTTTTTTTTGACATTTTTTCAGATCTTTATTCTCAGACTTTTTTTTCAGACATTTTTTTCCGACATTTTTCAGATCTTTTTTTTCAGACTTTTTTTTCAAACTTTTTTTTGGAAATTGTTTTTAGATCTTTTTTTTTCAGACATTTTTCAGATTTTTTTTTTTCACACTGTTTTTGGGACATCTTTTTTTAGAAATTTTTCAGATTGTTTTTTTCAGACTTTTTTTTCAGACATTTTTCAGATCTTTTTTTCAGACTTTTTTTTCAGACATTTTTCAGATCTTTTTTTCAGACTTTTTTTTCAGACATTTTTCAGATCTTTTTTTCAGACTTTTTTTTGGAATTTTTTTCAGATCTTTTTTTTCAGACTTTTTTTTCAGACATTTTTCAGACTTTTTATTCGGACATTTATTCAGATCTTTTTTTTCAGACTGTTTTTGGGACATTTTTTTTTTAGAAATTTTTCAGATCTTTTTTTTCAGACTTTTTTTTGGACATTTTTTCAGATCTTTATTCTCAGACTTTTTTTTCAGACATTTTTCAGATCTTTTTTTTTCAGATCTTTTTTTTCAGACATTTTTCAGATCTTTATTTTCAAACTTTTTTTCTGACATTTTTTCAGATCTTCTTTTTCAGACTTTTTTTGTCCGACATTTTTCCGATCTTTTTTTTCAGACTTTTTTTTCGAACATTTTTCAGATCTTTTTTTTCAGACTTTTTTTGTCTGATATTTATCAGATATTGTTTTCGGACATTTTTTGTCCGACATTTTTCAGATATTTTTCAGATCTTTTATTTCAGGCTTTTTTTGTCTGACAATTTTCAGATCTTTTTTTTCAGACATTTTTCAGATCTTTTATTTCAGGCTTTTATTTCAGAAATTTTTCAGATCTTTTTTTTCAGACTTTTTTTGTCCGACAATTTTCAGATCTTTTTTTGTCCGACATTTTTCAGATCTTTTTTTTCAGACTTTTTTTGTCCGACATTTTTTAGATCTTTTTTTTCAGACATTTTTCAGATTTTTTTTTTTCACACTGTTTTTGGGACATCTTTTTTTAGAAATTTTTCAGATCTTTTTTTCAGACTTTTTTTTCAGACATTTTTCAGATCTTTTTTTCAGACTTTTTTTTGGAATTTTTTTCAGATCGTTATTTTCAGACTGTTTTTTCGGATATTTTTTCAGACTTTTTTTTCGGACATTTATTTAGATCTTTTTTTTCAGACTTTTTTTTTCAGACATTTTTCAGACTTTTTATTCGGACATTTATTCAGATCTTTTTTTTCAGACTGGTTTTGGGACATTTTTTTTTAGAAATTTTTCAGATCTTTATTTTCAGACTTTTTTTTTGGACATTTTTTCAGATCTTTTTTTTTAGAAATTTTTCAGATCTTTTTTTTCGGACATTTTTTTAGATCTTTTTTTTTAGAAATTTTTCAGATCTTTTTTTTCGGACATTTTTTTGGATCCTTTTTTTCAGACTGTTTTTGGACATTTTTTTTTAGAAATTTTTCAGATCTTTTTTTTCAGACTTTTTTTTCAGACATTTTACAGATCTTTTATTTCAGACTTTTTTCAGACATTTTTCAGATCTTTTTTTTCAAACTTTTTTTCTGACATTTTTTCAGATCTTCTTTTTCAGACTTTTTTTCAAACTTTTTTTTGGAACATTTTTTCAGACATTTTTCCGATCTTTTTTTTCAGACTTTTTTTTTGACATTTTTCAGATCTTTTTTTTCAGACTTTTTTTTGGACATTTTTTCAGACATTTTTTTTCGGACATTTTTTTTCAGACATTTATTCAGATCTTTTTTTTCAGACTTTTTTTTCAGACATTTTTCAGATCGTTATTTTCAGACTGTTTTTTCGGACATTTTTTCAGACATTTTTTTAGATCTTTTTTTTAATAAATTTTTCAGATCTTTTTTTTCAGACATTTTTCAGATCTTTTATTTCAGACATTTTTCAGATCTTTTTTTTCAGACACTTTTCAGATTCCTTCCCGGATGACTGTGGTTACGTTTACTGAACTAGACCGAGAGTTTACGAAGCAATTTACTCAAACTTGAAATTAAATAATCTAATATTGTGAGAAACCTTTTTCTTTCTAGTTTGAGCTGTAGGTTTTAATTATCAGAATTAAAATGAAAAAAAAATGCTTGAAACATTTTAGTTTACTTGTAATGAGTCTAAAATATATTACATTTGCACTTTCTTAAATAACTGACGAAGAATATTGAACTTTTTGACGATATTCCAATGTTTTGAGCTGCACCTGTATATGTATATATTTATATTTTTAATATCTTTTAATCATGACTTTTTATAGTGCTTCCTGTATTGTAATGTATTATATGTAATGTATTGTTGTTTTCTTATCTGGACCTTGAGTCTGCTATAGAGTTGCAAATGAATTTTGAATTGAATTAATTGTTCAGAGATTTGAACTTATTGTTTTGAAAAAACAATTCTCATTCAACACTTGAGCCAAAACGAATGAAAGAAACTGATAATGTCCTGATAAATGTCCTGATAATGTCCTGATAATGTCCCGATAATGTCCCGATAATGTCCCGATAATGTCCTGATAATGTCCCGATAATGTCCCGATAATGTCCTGATAATGTCCCGATAATGTCCTGATAATGTCCCGATAATGTCCCGATAATGTCCTGATAATGTCCCGATAATGTCCCGATAATGTCCCGATAATGTCCTGATAATGTCCCGATAATGTCCCGATAATGTCCCGATAATGTCCTGATAATGTCCCGATAATGTCCCGATAATGTCCTGATAATGTCCCGATAATGTCACGATAATGTCCCGATAATGTCCCGATAATGTCCTGATAATGTCCCGATAATGTCCCGATAATGTCCCGATAATGTCCTGATAATGTCCTGTTCCAGGTCTCTGTAGTTGATTTGAAGCAGTGTGATCAGCGTCCACATGGTGGAGCTGTAGTCTTTCTGTTCAGCTCCTCTCGTTGTGTCCATGTGGCAGATAGAAACACATAGAGTTTATTATTAATAATAATAATTCTGATAATAATAATGATAATAATAATGGTTTATCTACACATCAGAGCCTCGGTAACCAGCAGCTTTTATTATCTGCAGCAGGATCTTTAGACACAGAGGTTATATTTCATATTTCATCTGTAAAATGATGCCAAACTCCATAGAAAAATCTAATAGTTTGAATATATCTTAATATATGTGCAAAAAATAAACTAACAGCCGACATGTTGTGAGGTATTATGAATCAGCTGAGTGCCTTAACAACAGCACTTTATATCAGTAAATATATAACTTTTATCACTGGGTCGAGCCCCCCCGCTCCCTTTTGATTTAATGGTAAGGATCAGTAGAACTGCAATTTAACTTTATTTATTTATTTATTTATATATATAGCACCTTTCATACTGACATGCTACCCTAACCCTGCTTCACATAGAAAGAAAACCAACAACAATAAATAAAAACACTAAAAGTTACAACATTAAAAAATTAAAAATCAATTAAAAAAAACTCCAAAAATTACAACAATAAAATATTAAACATCAATTCATAAAAACACTTAATATTACAACAATAAATGTTAAAAATCAATAGATAAAAATCAATAAATAAACACTAAGGATAAGAAATAAAACTTTAAACTTACAGTTTAAAAATAAAAATCGGTCTTTAATCTCCTTTTAAAAGGAAATTAACAGTCACACACAGTTATATTTAAAAATATGAAGTAATTTATAAATGTACTAATCTTTAAGTAAAATATGAATTAATAAATAAATGTAGTAATCTTGAAGTAAAGCTCTTTTCTCCTACAGTACACAAACGGGGATCGTGGGCGGCTCAGCGGACCGTGAACGCGTCGCATTGATATCACGTTAATACTACATTACCCACAACCCCCCGCGCCGAGCCATGTTGTAGGAAATCCGCTTGCGGCGGATTATTGTAATCCGACAGACACACAGAGACACCTCGGATCACCACAGAGACACCAGAGAGACAGAGAGACAGAGACAGAGCAGCGGAGCCTCTCAGCAGCAGCAGCAGCGGCCTGGAACTGAAGCAGCTCGGCAGTGAGAGAAATGATCCGACGCGCTGCTCGCTGCTCCTGAAGGCATCACCAGAGGAGCTCGCGCCGCTTCCTGAACCAGCAGCCTCCTCCTCCTGAAGCAGCCCGCCAGCAGCGCTCTGACGGCGGCCAGGCAGCAGCTCTCTGCACCGCGGAGCCTCAGCAGACTGGAGCATAGTTAGTTAGTTAAAGAGCTCTCCTCCCTTCTCCCCTCCCTCCCAGTCCGCTCGGCTCGGCTCGGCTCGGCTCGGCTCGGCTCGGCTCGGTTCCTCCTAACCCCGCGGAGAAGCTGCTGAACTCAACTCAGCTCAGCTAGCTCTACCAGGCTAGCTGCTAGCATCACTGCAGCTAGCTCTGCTAGCTCTGCTAGTTCGGTGGAAGGAAGGAATCGATCAGGTTCGGTACGGATCGATCGGGTTCGGGTTCTAGATTGATCGGGTGTGTTCGGACCGGACCAGGCGGGAGAATGTCGGTTAAAGAGCAGAACAAGATGTCCACCACGGAGAGACCCATCAAAGGTTGGTGACTTTATTACTGACAGACCCGCTCCGACCCGCTCCGACCCGCTCCGCTGCAGGAAGTTACCGCTAGCGGGGCTAGCGGGGCTAGCGGGGCTAGCGGGGCTAGCGGGGCTAGCGGGGCTAGCGGGGCTAGCGGGGCTAACTGAAGTTACTGCTACAGAGGCTAACGGGGCTAGCGAGGCTAACGAGGCTAACGAGGCTAACTGAAGTTACCGCTACAGGGGCTAAAGGGGCTAACGAGGCTAGAGAGGCTAGCTGAAGTTACAGCTAGTTCCAGTACAGCAGGCTGTCAGAGAGCTAGCTGAGGCTAACTGAGAGCAGGCTGCTTCATTACCCGGGTTATTCAGGTTTACTCGGGTTGTATAGGTGGATGGTGGTGCTAACTCCACCCTAACCCCGGTAGGGAGGGATGTATCCCGGGTTATTCAGGTTAATCAATCCGGTCAGCAGCTGATCAGTTAGCCTGTTAGCATGTTAGCTCCAGCTGTCAGCTGTGTGACATCAGTCCGGCTGCTGCTACACCGAGACCCTCAGCACGACGCCCCGCTCACACAGCTCCTGATCCGGACTCAGCACCAGCCGGGGCCCGGTGCTGGCCCGGTGCTGGCCCGGGCTGGTGCTGGTGTTTAGGGTGGTGGTGCTGGTGGTTTAATGAGGGAGATAAAACGTCGTGTGAGGAATTGTTTTATGGTTGTGGGTGTAAATGCTGCAGTGTTGGAGGCGTGTGTTTGTGTGTGTGTGTGTGTGTGTGTGTGTGTGTGTGTGCGTGTGCGTGTGCGTGTTGGCCTGGATAGAAGAGCAGCTCCAACAGCTGTTAATAGAAAACGACTTTAAGACAAGAAACACTTTATTAGACCAACAGACACGATGAGATCAAACCTCCTATCACCATCTACTGCAGAGCATTACACCACAACTACACTATATACAGTATATATATATTAACTACACTATATAACTACACTATTATATACAACTACATTATACATATATAACTACACTATTATATAAAACTACATTATATATATATAACTACACTATATATATATATATATATATATATATAAGTACACTATATACATATAACTACACTATCTATATATATATATATAATATATATATATATATATATATATATATAACTACACAAAAAGATTATAAAAACATAAATAGAGATACAGAATATTCATAGTGAATGAACACAGCGTGTACCGTCCGTCAATAAATCGATGTAATATGTACAGTCTATCGAATGGTATATGGGATGTAGATTAAAGTAAGTTTAAAGTGTATTTGTGATTGTTGTTAACTTCTTTACCACTAGTCCAGAGGTCAGCTACCTGCGTCTCTTCAGCTCCTCCAGAGGCTCTCTGTGGATTATTTAAAAAATCAGTGGAAATGAATAACTGTTTTTTGTTTACATTTTCATTTTTATTGATCATTGTTGTAGGTCTATGATAAGACGGTACGACGGAGTATTAAGGCCACATCGAGGAAAAATAATACATCTGAGATTTAGAGAATAAAGTCATAATATTATAAATTAGTAATTATACGTGTTATTTTCTTTTTTTCTCGTAATATTGTGACTTTATTGTGTAAATCTCAGATGTGTTTTCCCTCAATGTGGTCCTAATACTCCGTAGTACATTGTCTCTTTGGCCCTCACTGCATTAGACTGATATACTATATACTTAGACTATAAACTGTGTTACCTTCATCACAATGATCACATGTTTTGTGGCTCCAGACAGATTTTGTTTTTTGCCTAAAATGTCTCTATAGATAGTAAAGGTTGCTGACCCCTGGTCTAAGAGAACGACGCCATCTGCGATCGATTTATCTCGTGGTGGCAGGACAGCGGTGGCGTGCAGCGTTCCAACTCCAGCTCCGCTCTGACTAGCTCGGTTTGAGGGCGTTCTAAGCTAACCGCTGGGCAGGTATTATGCAGATGTGTAACTTGGTGACATCACCACGTTACGGAGGAAAAGGCGGGACTTGAAGCGTTTCAAGCAGTTCAGGAGTTTCTGTTGAGGAGACTGTAGACTATATAATAAAAACTATATAACACTAAAGGAAAGAGAGAAAGCATCGTAGGTCCTCTTTAACCACAGAACAAACCCACAGACATGTCGACCTGTTGAAAGAATTCAGAGAGGTCCGGTCAGTGAATGTGACAATAAGTTATTATCTAAAGTTGCGTGTTGTGTCTGTTGAGGTACAGGTGTCCTCCAGGTGAAGGGCTACGTCTGATTGGCTCAGAGGGTTAGCCAGGCTTAGCAGTGTAAAGCTGCAGGAGAGCGTCGCATAATTAAAGATGCCTTCTTTAGGCTGCTGCTCAGTCAGGAAGTCAACACACAGTAGGGACTATGTTAGCTATAGATCCTGCTGATGTTGGACCTGATCTATGATGGACCCGGTCCTGAACAGACCCTAAACCAGAGAGAACACCAACACCAGCAGCAGCAGCATGATGATCCATCTAATGCAATTCAATACAAGACACCAGCACTGACTACAACCTCACTGTTAAAGGGCCGGTCCATCTGGGTTATGATCAGGGATGCACCGATACCACTTTATATCAGACCGAGTACAAGTACTTACATTTGGGTACTCTCCGATACCGAGTACCGATACGAGTACTTCTCTGAGCCTACAGACCCTCGTTAGCAGCCAGCTGGAGGGTGTGAGCGACTCACGGCAGGCTGGGGAGTCCCACATACGAGGCGGTGCGCCGCCACCGGCTCTAGGTCGGCTTGGAAAGGCTCGGAGGGAAGGTGGCTCTTGGCCGCAGCTTTACAGCGCTCCCCACCCGGACCTCGCCGCACCGTGGACAAAGGGCTCGCTGCTCGACCGGGGCGGACTGTCCTCAGTACGCACGAGTCAGAGAGTGCAAGCAAAACCCCGTGGTGCAATGAAAGTGAGGGTCAACGCGCTCCGGCTGAGGTGGGATCCCGGCCCAGCGGGGTCGGGCGCACCACCGGCCTGTCTCGCCCGCACCGTCGAGGAGGTGGAGCGTGAGGACCCGAAAGATGGTGACGAGAGGTTAACGTCACGCTGCTGTAAAGTGGTCTCGGTGCCGTTTTGCGAGTACATGAGCACAGTATCGGACCTGATACCTGATACTGGTATCGGTATCGGTGCATCCCTAGTTCTGTACTGTTTAATCAAATGTTACCGTCCACTCAGCTGTTAGCAGGAAGCAGTGACGTAGGTTAGCACAGTGAGCTAATCAATAAGGTTCTGAATAATATGAATGCCAGCACTAGCTGAGTCAATGTTAGCTGTGCTAAGGTTGGAAATAACTGAAAGAAGTGGGGTTGTATTTATACTCTCCTGTTCTGAGAGGTTCAATTACTGTTTTTGTGAATGGAGTCTGGTGGCTTTGATGAGAGCGATATAACAGCTAGAGTTCCCGGTCAGAAAGGGCTGTCTGACGGCGAGGTCAAGACATGAAAATATTCTAAATATAGCATACACTTTAACTGATAATTTTTTTATTTTTTTATGTCTAAAATCTGTTTTGCTGTCGATCTCTTCAAAGCCACCAGACTCCATTCACAAAACCAGTAATTTAACCTCTCAGAACACAGAAGTATATATACAACCCCACTTCTCTGTTATTTCCAAACGTAGCACGACTAACGTAGCACGGCTAACGTAGCACGGCTAACGTAGCACGGCTAACGTCCATCGGTTAGTTAGTTTGTGTTATGGTGAGACTTTTGATGCTGAAACGTTTGACCCAGATGTGAATGTTTGAATATATAAAGAACTCCACTGGGAGGAAACGGGATGATAGAAACACCAGAAAATAATGGACCCGCCCTCAAATTATTGATATGAATGAAAGTTATTCAAATAAATATTTGCAATAGGAGTTAAGGGTGGGGGAGAAAACAGCGGTAACTTGTCCCACTCTGAAGGGACTATTTCTTCTCTATATTTCCCTGTTAGCCACACCTCTCGTTGTGTTAATATTGACCTGCCTGGTCCTGCTGATGTTTGCTTGTTAGAAATGTTCTAAAAGTTGTAGGAGACTTTATGTGACTTCCTCACTGCTATAAATTAACCCTTCCCTGGACATGGTGGACATGGTGGACATGTTGTCCCTGTTAGAAGCTGAGTTTCTTCAGCTGATTCCTCTGTTAGCTGTCTCAGTTATTACCACAAGGTTTGTTTTCCTCCAGCCAGCCGTTGATTATTTGAATACCACTTCCTACAGACGCCTCATTTCACAACCTCAGTTTCCCTCTCTCTTCTCTGATCACCGGGTAGATCATCTTGTCCGATCACGTCGCCGTGGAGTCTGGCTGGTTTCAGATGAACCAGTTCAGGAGCTCTGACATGATTGGCTGAATGTATGCGACCTGGTTTGGTTTCAGAGCTGCTCACTAAACTAAACTAGACCACTGGGCCGGGAGTGTATGTGTGTGTGTGTGTGTGTGTGTGTGTGTGTGATAGCTGCTCGTGAGATTACACTGATCCCATTTGAGTTTTATATCAGAAAAAAGAACAGTTAGCGCATTGGTTCACTTCATTTGATAGTATAAATAGATGCAAAGTTCCTCAGTTAGCAGCTGCTGTATGTAACACACCACATACTGTATTCAGGCAGGTACAGGAACACACAACCCAGGCCTGTAAGGGGGTAAATGCCTACTGGCAGTGGGACTTTACCAACCAATACTGACATTTAAATGACCATTATTTACTAATTATATAAAACTCCAGGCAATAATATGAATGCCAGCACTAGCTGAGTTAACGTTAGCTTTGCTAAGGTTGGAAATAACTGAAAGAAGTGGGGTTGTATGTATGCTCTCCTGTTCTGAGAGGTTCAATTACTGGTTTTGTGAATGGAGTCTGGTGGCTTTGGAGAGAGCGATATAACGGCTTCAGTTCCCCGTCTTAAAGGACTGTCTGACGGCGAGTAGGGGTGTCACGATTCTCCAAATCCACGATTCAATTTGACTTTCGAGTTTAAGGTCACGATTGGATTGGATTGGATTTAAACATGCCATTGTTAAACTATGGAGTCTTGATTCCACCAGACTCCATTCATAAAAGCAGTAATTTAACCTCTCAGAACAGAGGAGCTGGTCTACCGCTGCATCCATCCGTTAGTTAGTTTGTGTTATTGTGTGACTTTGGTGTTTTAAAGGTTTGGTTCAGATTCACCGTCTCGTGTTCTGAGAGGTTAAATTACTGTGTTTCTTTACTCTAATCTAATGCGTTTCTTTACTCATATAAGAGTGAAAGTTGTGTGTGGATGTGACAGATTATTTGGTCACCCCCGTTAATTCTGTTCAGACACTGAGAGGCCAAACTAATTTAATTTGCACAGATTGAATTAGCTCCGATGCTAATCATGATTAGCAGAGATCAGTGAGGGAAACATTCAGGTAGCAACTACTAATGTGACAAACATCATATCAGCTGTCACTAATTCATTCATGTTAATTATGTGATGAACTTGATGACCGAACATAATAAAACATGTCTGTAACTCCACCAAAGATCATCTGTGAGGGAAGAGGCCTCACTCGGTTACACCTCTGGGTCTCATCACAGCAGCTTGAGGTCATCCAGTTAAACCTTCGTTCATATCAGATCAATCATTTCAGTTTATAAACTTCATATTTCTGAATCAGGACCTTCAGTATTTAGGACAAGTAGCTTTGAAAAATCTATTTATTTTTATTAGAGCTGTCAAAGTTAACGTGTTAATAACATAAATTAATTTTAATGCCACCAATTTCTTTAATGCATTAACTCAACTCGTGATTTTTAGGTTGTAGCGGCTCAGTTTTAAAGATGATCCTGGTATCATAGTAAACTATTACTGCTACTGCTACTGCTACTACTACTACTACTACTACTACTACTGCTACTGCTACTACTACTACTACTACTACTGCTGCTGTTACTACTGCTGCTGTTACTACTGCTGCTGTTACTACTACTGCTACTACTACTACTACTGCTACTACTACTACTACTACTACTGCTACTACTACTACTACTACTACTGCTGCTGTTACTACTGCTGCTGTTACTACTACTGCTACTACTACTACTACTGCTACTACTACTACTACTACTACTGCTACTACTACTACTGCCACTACTACTGCCACTACTACTACTACTACTACTACTACTGCTGCTGTTACTACTACTGCTACTACTACTGCTACTACTGGTATCATAGTAAACTACTACTATTACTGCCACTACTACTACTACTGCTGCTGTTACTACTACTGCTACTGCTACTACTGCTACTGCTACTACTGCTACTGCTACTGCTACTGCTACTACTACTACTGCTACTGCTACTGCTACTGCTACTACTACTACTGGTATCATAGTAAACTACTACTGCTACTGCTACTACTACTACTACTGCTACTACTGCTGCTGTTACTACTACTACTGCTGCTGTTACTACTACTGCTACTACTACTGCTACTACTGGTATCATAGTAAACTACTACTATTACTGCCACTACTACTACTACTGCTGCTGTTACTACTACTGCTACTGCTACTACTGCTACTGCTACTACTACTACTACTGCTACTACTACTGCTACTACTGGTATCATAGTAAACTACTACTGCTACTGCTACTACTACTACTACTACTGGTATCATAGTAAACTACAACTACTACTGCTACTACTGCTACTTCTGCTACAACTACTACTACCACTACTACTACTGGTATCATAGTAAACTACTACAACTACTACTGCTACTGCTACTGCTACTGCTACTACTACTACTACTACTACTGCTACAAGTACTACTGCTACTACTACTACTTCTGCTACAACTACTACTGCTACAACTACTACTACTATTACTGCTACTTCTACTACAACTACTACTGCTACTACTACTACGGCTACTTCTGCTACAACTACTACTGCTACTGCTACTACTACTACTTCTACTACTACTACTGCTACTACTACTACTACTACTACTACTGCTACTACTGCTACTTCTGCTACAACTACTACTGCTACAACTACTACTGCTACTGCTACAACTACTACTGCTACTGCTACAACTACTACTGCTACAACTACTACTGCTACAACTACTACTGCTACTACTACTACTACTGCTGCTACTACTACTGCTACTACTGCTACTTCTGCTACAACTACTACTACCACTTCTGCTACAACTACTACTGCTACAGCTACTACTACTACTGCTACAACTACTACTACTACTACTACTGCTGCTACTACTACTACTACTACTACTACTGGTATCATAGTAAACTGTAGAACCTGATGAATCCATTGGTACCAACCAGGTCAGACTAGCTGGTCATGAAGGAGGTTAAATAACGCTCCAAACTAACAAACAAACTATTGTAATCAGTTGACAGCCCTGATATTTGGATGAAGTAGTTGGTGAAAAAGCCGGCGTGTCAGATTTAGTGTTTACATCTGTCAGTCAGACACAGTAGATTTAAATAGTGGAATCAGATCTCCTTCAGCTTGTTAACACACTGTAAATGATATAAGTCATAATTAAGATATTGAAAATGGCGTGTCTTCAGTCTCCGTACAGAAACAATGAGCTGGATTGTGTGATGAGGCGCTGGCTGGTGTTTTCCAGGTAACAGGAGGAGGTTTGGTATTTCCTCCGGGCGCTGCTTTCTGCTGTCAAACTCTCCTCCTTTGTCTTCAGGTCGAGTCTCAACATGTTGTCATCATCGCAGAATTTAAAACAACCACATAAAGTCTCCGGTAGATCTCTGGATGAGTACCACGACTACTGCTGACTGTCCCAGTGGAGGTCCAGCCTGTATAATACACCACATTTAACTTCAATTTTTTCCCAGAGACCAAGACAACGTCCTCAAATGTCTCAAAGATATTCAGTTTACTGTCATAGAGGAGGAAAGAAACCAGGAAATATTCACATTTAACAAGCTGCAGCTTGTTTTTGTCTGGACCGCAGAGGGCCAGCCCTACAAATGCAAAAGTCTGTCACTGACTGACTGACTGACTAACTGACTGACTGACTGAGTGATGAAGTTACAGGATTGGTCGGCCGACTGTTGGAGTCTCCTCATTGGTCGTTGCTCTTTCTAGATGACAAAGCGGAGAACAGTTCTGTGTTTAGGTTTTCTGGGGAGCGTGTCAGTGGTTCCATGTATCATTACATCGTGCTGTTGTTGTGCATGTGCTGTTGTTTATGTTGGTTTAAGTTACGTTATGTTGTGCTTCGTATTGTGTTACCGTACATAAACACCAAAGCGCCAAGCCAGTTTTCGCCTCGCTTTCCTCCAGAAGTAACCTCTGTTGCTGCTTTGTTCATGTTGGTGAAGTCCCAGATATGTCAGAAAACCAAACGCCGTCGTGTCAGGGTTCATAACGTCACCCGGTGGCGAGCTGTATTCACATACTGTATCTGTATCTTTTTACAAATCGACATTATAATGTCGTTATTACGGCTTCACTTTGATCCGTTTATTGATATTAAATCACAGCCCAGTCTGTTTATTTTGGGTTCATATGGCAGTAGCGACGCGTGGCTGCTAGATACAGATACAGGATGTGAATACAACTCGCTGCCGGGTGATGTTATGAATGTCTCCATGTGTCCTCCTCTATCTGACCGTCTGTCTCCATGTGTCCTCCTCTATCTGACCGTCTGCCTCCATGTGTCCTCCTGTAGCGGTGCCATATCCTCCCGGTACGCGCCTGACGGTCAAAGACCTGTACGTGGACGGGAGGCCAAGCGTGGAGGTGCTGAAGGCCCACCTGGTGAAGGAGGGCCGGCTGGAGGAGGAGACGGCTCTACGGATCATCAACGACGGAGCTGCCATCCTGCGCCAGGAGAAGTGCATGCTGGAAGTGGAAGCCCCCATCACAGGTAACCCTTTACCGTCACAGATAACCTTTTACCTTCAGAGGTAACCCTTTACCGTCACGGGTAACCCTTTACAGGTAACCCTTTACCGTCAGGGATGACCCTTTACCATCAGGGGTAACCCTTTACAGGTAACCCTTTACCATCAGGGGTAACCCTTTACCGTCACAGGTAACCCTTTACCATCACAGGAAACCCTTTACCGTCACAGTTAACCCTTTACCATCACAGGTAACCCTTTACCGTCAGGGGTAACCCTTTACCGTCACAGGTAACCCTTTACCGTCAGGGGTAACCCTTTACCGTCACAGGAAACCTTTTACCATCACAGGAAACCCTTTACCGTCACAGGAAACCCTTTACCGTCACGGGTAACCCTTTACCGTCACTGGGTCACGGGTAACCCTTTACCGTCACGGGTAACCCTTTACCGTCACAGGGTCACTGGTAACCCTTTACCGTCACAGGTAACCCTTTACCGCCACAGGGTAACCCTTTACCGTCACAGGGTCACTGGTAACCCTTTACCGTCACGGGTAACCCTTTACCGTCACTGGTAACCCTTTACCGTCACAGGTAACCCTTTACCGTCGCAGGGTCACGGGTAACCCTTTACCGTCACGGGTAACCCTTTACCGTCACAGGGTCACTGGTAACCCTTTACCGTCACGGGTAACCCTTTACCGTCACAGGGTCACGGGTAACCCTTTACCGTTACAGGGTCACGGGTAACCCTTTACCGTTACAGGGTCACTGGTAACCCTTTACTGTCACAGGGTCACGGGTAACCCTTTACCGTCACGGGTAACCCTTTACCGTTACAGGGTCACTGGTAACCCTTTACCGTCGCGGGTAACCCTTTACCGTCACAGGGTCACTGGTAACCCTTTACCGTCGCGGGTAACCCTTTACCGTCACAGGGTCACGGGTAACCCTTTACCGTCGCGGGTAACCCTTTACCGTCACAGGGTCACGGGTAACCCTTTACTGTCGCGGGTAACCCTGTACCGTCGCGGGTAACCCTTTACCGTCGCGGGTAACCCTTTACCGTCGCGGGTAACCCTTTACCGTCGCGGGTAACCCTTTACTGTCACAGGGTCACGGGTAACGGGTAACCCTTTACCGTCGCGGGTAACCCTTTACCGTCACGGGTAACGACAAGATTTGTGCCTCTCGTACAGCGGTGCTCCGGCTGCAGCAGCACAACAGATATTCGTTGACGGGATCCGGGAGCGTTAACTTAGCAGCCACGATGCTGCGTTCACTGTCTCCAGTTCACCGTCCGGGAGCGTTAACTTAGCAGCCACGGTGCTGCGTTCACTGTCTCCAGTTCACCGTCCGGGAGCGTTAACTTAGCAGCCACGATGCTGCGTTCACTGTCTCCAGTTCAGCGTCCGGGAGCGTTAACTTAGCAGCCACAATGCTGCGTTCACTGTCTCCAGTTCAGCGTCCGGGAGCGTTAACTTAGCAGCTACGATGCTGCGTTCACTGTCTCCAGTTCACCGTCCGGGAGCGTTAACTTAGCAGCTACGATGCTGCGTTCACTGTCTCCAGTTCAGCGTCCGGGAGCGTTAACTTAGCAGCTACGATGCTGCGTGTAGTGTCGCGGACATGCAGCCAGTTTCCCAGTAAAAGTCTCCACCGCACATTTAGTTTAGTTTAGCAGGTTGTCAGCTGTGTGTCTGCCCGGAGTGACTTTAGCGAGTGTCCAACAAACAGTGTGTGTGTTTGTGCTACGTTAGCAGCTCTAGCGTTGCCGGAAGCTTCGTGCTCGCCGCCGCCACACGTCGTCTGTATAACTTTAGCGAGTTCCCGACAGACTGTGTGTGTGTGTTGGCGGTGAGTGTGAGGTTGTTGGTGGCGTTCTAGTTGTGATCGTAGCTGTGCAGTGTGTTTACAGTTTATTTGTCGGTGAATAAATGCTATGAAACTACAACTCCTCCGCTCCCGCGAGGCGACTTCCTGTATCCTGCAACTCCGGCTCCGCCTCTTAAGGTGGGCTGTTAAGGTGGACCAGCTTTTCTCCTTAAAGAGATGAATAGCTCCTCTGAGCCGCTCAGCTTTTTAATGAATTATTAATATTTCTTTTAACCGTTTTAACCGATAGCGTTAATGGTTAAAAAGCTTAATGTGGGTTAACGGTTAAAGGGTTAATTATGGACATCCCTAGTTGACTGATAGTGCACCTGTTGAGTGTGTAGTACATCCAGTAGTGTGTGATTTCACAGTTAATCTATGTGGTATGTGTTGTGTGTCCAGTGTGCGGAGATGTCCACGGACAGTTCTTTGACCTGATGAAGCTGTTCGAGGTGGGCGGATCCCCCAGCACCACCCGCTACCTGTTCCTGGGGGACTACGTGGACCGAGGCTACTTCAGCATCGAGGTAGGAGACCGACGGGCTGACCCACCCACCGACGTCTCTCTCTCTCTCTCTCTGTCTCTCTCTCTGTCTCTCTCTCCCTCTCTCTCTCTCTGTCTCTCTCTCTCTCCCTCTCCCTCTCTCTCTCTCTGTCTCTCTTTCTCTCCCTCTCTCTCTCTCTGTCTTTCTCTCTCTCCCTCCCTCTCCTCACACATGTTTGAGTTCCAGCTGACATTTGGAGCGGCGGCCTGTTGCTCAGCTCGGGCTTAGCAGAGCGTCTTTAAATAGTTGTAGGAAATGAAAGGCACACTGTCTGCCTCCTCGCCCTCCTGACTGCCACACCCACCCACACACCCACACACACACCCACCCACACACACACACACACCCACACCCACACCCACACCCACACACACACACACACACACACACACACTAGTGTACATGCACACACAGGCCTCTCTTGCCGGGCAGCTCGGTCTGTGTCCCGTTTCTAAAACACTTCTCAGGAAGGGCTGAGTGTGTTCTGTGGAAGGAGGTGTCTCGTGGCGCTGTGGATGGCGTGACATTTTTATTGGCTGCTGTCACGCTTCCTTGTTAGGATTAGTGGATATCCTGGAACACCGTCTACACACAGAGAGACGTTTCATTATTACCCAGTTTCACAGACGTAGGCAGATTCACCTGATATCTCCTCATTCAGTACCAACACCAGAACACATGAAGGCTGCTGATCTGACACGTTATGGGATGGTTGTTAACTTGTTTAACACTAGACCAGGGCTCAGCAACATTTACTATCCAAAGAGACATTTAGGCAAAGAACAAAAAAAAGAATCCATCTGGAGCCACAAAACATGTGATCATTGTGATGAAGGTTACACAGTTTATAGTCTAAGTCAGGGGTGCACACACTTTTTCAGCATGCGAGCTACTTATAAAATGACCAAGTCAAAATGATCTACCTACTATAAAAATGCAAAACATATATTTATTTATAAATATATTGAGTATTCTTTATATGTACAATATATGTTGGTGTACCTTGCATAACTGCATGAACCCATATTGTACAATATAACTCTGTACATTTTTTGTCATTACCTTACTCTGATGACTTGCACTGAATGGAATCAGCCAGGGATGCATAGTCCGGACAGTAGCTGCTGATAGCCAGCCTCAAGCACACTTCCAAATGATCATCAGTCAAGGTGGAACGGTATTTGGACTTAATAATCTTCATGTGGGAAAAGGCTGACTCGCATAAATAAGTGGAGCCGAATAATGCAGTCAAGGAGGTAGCACATTTCCTCATGTTGAGGTACTTTTCCTCTGTGAGTAAGTTCCAGAACTGTCCATGAGCCCTGGACTGAAGCTGAATGTCAGCTTGTAGTGTCAAAATCTCATCCTCCACTCCAGATGAGTTCAGGTGAAACAGTGTTGCAATTTTTGATGCGAGTGAATCAGCCTCAGCATCTTCCCGAAAAGGGTAGCACATGAATGTAGCGACTGGCTCCAGTAAAACAAAGTCTTGAAAGCGTCTGTCAAACTCTGACAGACAGTTCTCAATCTGCTCTGATAAGCTGACGTCTATATTTTAATTTTTTTTTTTTTTTTTAATGCCATGCGATCTACCCACACTACCTTTGCGATCGACCGGTAGATCGCGATCGACGTATTGGGCACCCCTGGTCTAAGTATATAGTATAGAAGTCTAATGCAGTGAGGGCCAAAGAGACAATGTACTACGGAGTATTAGGACCACATTGAGGGAAAACACATCTGAGATTTACACAATAAAGTCACAATATTACGAGAATAAATTCATAACTTTACGTGAAGAAAAGTCGTAATATTCCGAGAGGCTGGAGAGCCGCTGGAGAGGGTTAGGGTTAGAGGGTAGAGGAGCCAAAGACGCAGGTTGCTGACCCCTGGACTAGTGTTAAAGAAGTTAACAACAATCACAATATTGAGTCGAAATACTTAAATATGGCATTACAAATCGAATCGGCACCCAAGTCTGGTGATAGTATTGATCAGGAGATATCAGTCGGATCGTCCAGCTCTATTAGTTAGTATCTTCCCGACAGGCTAACCTGACGTGGTTGGTGCTGACGTGGTTGGTACTGATGGGTTCTTCAGGTTTTCATCACTTCAACTTGTGGGAGACAGATTAGAGTCCCTGTTGTTATTAAGAGGTTAATCATTTATATAATAAAAGTGCGATTGTTGGCGTTTCCCTCCTCCAGCATCCTCTTGTTGTTCTCCTGCTGCTTCCTGTGTGATCAGCCTGTTAGTTGGATGAACAGCTGGTGAGATCTGGCTCCTCGTCGACGCCTTCACACAATAACCAAATGAAATGAAACCAGGTGGTTGGAGATGGATGAGTGGCAGCTGAGAGGAGGAGTGGGTTGGTTTGGAAGAGACGGCTTTCAGTCGTGTTGCAGCTCCTTTTAATGACAAAAAGAAGCACACATTTAGGAGTTGATTATCTCTCTGGAATACCTGCTGCAACGTTTATAACACTGACAACAACTCCTCACCTCCTGCTATCTCTCTGAGTTCATATTAATATATTAATACTGCAGATGTCCACTGAAGACACAACTTGTTAACTGATGAATGTTAACTTTCTTTATTCTGTAGTTGTTTCTGTCATAAATCCTCATGACTGGCAGATGTTTGAATTAATAACATTACATCTTAAAGGGACTATTAGTAAGAATCATAATGTCTTGTTAACAGCTTCACCTGTGTCCGTTAAGTCAACTAAAGTCAGCGTCCTGTTGCTGGCGCTTGTGCTCGCTCTACATAGACATGAAGGAGCATCACTCAACACAGTGAGGAGACACACGTCAGCTAAAAGCACAATATCACTCTATATTTCAGCTGCTTGGCAGTAATGTTAGCTGACCAGACCAAGGTCTCTCCATGAATCAATGCTGATCCTAGTGTTGGCTTTTCCCGCCTCAGCCTCCCGACCGCGGCCGGAGGGAACGGGGGAGACGCCGGAGTTTTGGTGGGAGACGATAACGTTTCTCTCTGCGGAGCCCCGTCACTTCACAAGACACGGGAAACCTCTGTTGGTCTGGAGGAGCTGCAGCAGTTATTTCTGCACAAACGTCCACTGAACATTCACTAGATATTCTCAGAGCTAAACTAACTCTTCTGCAGTGTGGAGTGAGCAGCATGCACGTGAGAGGTGGAGAGAGAGAGAGAGAAGGAGCGTGGTGTGTGAGTGAAGGCAGGCAGAGGAGCAGAGGAGCAGAGACTTCGGTCCTGGAGACCAAAGCTACGGTCTCCCCCGCGTCCTCCGACCGCGGCCAACACTGTTTAACAGCTTCACCAGATACAACCAAGAGGTTTTGGTGCTTCACTGGAGTTTGTGTTGGAGTCTGAGTCTGAACAGCGGAGACACACGAGAGACCATGAGACACACGAGAGACCATGAGACACTGACCAGCAATGATTTATACCTGAACAAGTTACTAACAGGAACTTTAAAGGGATATTTCACCACAAAATGTAAAACCCATATTGTTCCTTCTACCTGTCATAGAGACAGTCGGCCTCTTCTTCACCCTTTTATTCATTTGTTTAGGACATGTTCTAACCGTGGAACTCTTTCTGTTGAGTGTTTTATGCTTTTTGTGTTGATTTTTACCAGATTTGTTGTATTTTGCAGCTCTGATATTATTGGTTATTGATCAGCTGTGTGTCTCCTGCAGTGTGTCCTGTACCTGTGGGCTCTGAAGATCAACCACCCCAACACCCTCTTCCTCCTCAGAGGCAACCACGAGTGCCGGCATCTCACAGAGTACTTCACCTTCAAACAGGAGTGTAAGTCGTCCAGCGCTCGCCGCCGCCTCCAGCAGACGGGTTACCTCCCGGCGTCACGGCGTCCTGTACTGGAGTGGTGCTGCTGGTCCGTGACTCTGTGACATCACGCTGTGACATCACTCTGTGTCTGTGTGTCCTGCAGGTAAAATCAAGTACTCTGAGCGTGTCTACGATGCCTGTATGGACGCGTTTGACTGCCTGCCTCTGGCTGCTCTCCTCAACCAGCAGTTCCTGTGTGTGCACGGCGGTCTGAGCCCCGAGGTCACCTGTCTGGATGACATACGCAGGGTAAGCACACCACCGGGGAATACACACTATTCCTACCAATGTACACCACCACTCACCAGGCAGAAAAAATAAAACCCATAACAGCGAGAGCATTCAGTCTTCATGCAGCAGAAAGCTCAGACTTCTGTCTTCAGCGTCATCACGTTGTACGCTCGTGATGTCATTACGTTACATCCGGAATGTAACTAAAGTATTAAAATACCTTTGCATAAAAATGAGCATATCTGAAGAACTGAAGAATGTCCAGAGTTCTAATAACTTCTGATTTATTGATCCTACAGTGTCTGTAACACGCCGTCATATAGAACTGGCTATGTTTAATGGAGTTTAAACTTTAACTCTGTGTCTCTGTGTCTCTGTGTGAAGCTGGACCGGTTTAAAGAACCTCCGGCGTTCGGACCGATGTGTGACCTGCTGTGGTCGGACCCGGGCGAGGACTACGGCTCAGAGAAGACCCAGGAACACTTCAGCCACAACAGTGTGAGAGGCTGCTCGTATTTCTACAGGTACGACTCGCTCCGCTGCTTTTAATGTTTCCACATCTGTATAAAAAGAGAGAAAAAGCAGCTTGGTCCGTTAATCTGAGCTGATTAAAGCTTTTACAAACAATGGCTTATCTCTGGATAAGTGAGCGCCGTTAAATCCGCTGTCACACAGATACTGAAAATAAATATTAGCATTCTCTGTTCTGTCTTAATATTTGTACTGAATGTGGCGTGTTGACACCAAACGGAGGTCACCCGGAGGTCACGGTGAGGGGAGAGCTGCTGCTGCTGCTGGAAAGCCTCTTTATCCTGCTGCTAGGACCTTTAATGACTCAAATCCCCGTCAGTGATCACAGCCTCATGACATCATTAGCTTGTTTCTTCAGAGGCTCATTCACTCACTGGAGGCCCCGTTCACACCTGGAGGCCCCGTTCACACCTGGTTCCACAGATGTTCTAGAAGTTCAACATGTTGGTCTCCTGTTATAGAGAGTTCAACTACACCACTTCAGCCCCGAAGCAGAGCTTTCAGCTAAATGCATCTTGGTTTTTAGCCGTCTCCATCTTGGTTTTTGGTCGTCTCCATCTTGGTTTTTGGTCGTCTCCATCTTGGTTTTTGGTTGTCTCGATTCTTGGTTTTTGGTCGTCTCCATCTTGGTTTTTGGTCGTCTCCATCTTGGTTTTTAGTCGTCTCCATCTTGGTTTCTGGCCGTCTCCATCTTGGTTTCTGGCCATCTCCATCTTGGTTTTTGGTCGTCTCCATCTTGGTTTCTGGTCGTCTCCATCTTGGTTTTTAGCCGTCTCCATCTTGGTTTCTGGCCGTCTCCATCTTGGTTTCTGGCCGTCTCCATCTTGGTTTTTAGCCGTCTCCATCTTGGTTTCTGGCCGTCTCCATCTTGGTTTCTGGTCGTCTCCATCTTGGTTTTTAGCCGTCTCCATCTTGGTTTCTGGTCGTCTCCATCTTGGTTTCTGACCGTCTCCATCTTGGTTTCTGGTCGTCTCCATCTTGGTTTCTGGTCGTCTCCATCTTGGTTTTTAGCTGTCTCCATCTTGGTTTCTGGTCGTCTCCATCTTGGTTTCTGGTTGTCACCATCTTGGTTTTTGTCCGTCTCCATCTTGGTTTTTGGTTGTCTCCATCTTGGTTTTTGTCCGTCTCCATCTTGGTTTTTGGTTGTCTCCATCTTGGTTTTTGGCCGTCACCATCTTGGTTTTTGGTTGTCACCATCTTGGTTTTTAGCCGTCACCATCTTGGTTTTTGGTTGTCTCCATCTTGGTTTTTGTCCGTCATCATCTTGGTTTTTGGTTGTCTCCATCTTGGTTTTTGGCCGTCACCATCTTGGTTTTTGGTTGTCACCATCTTGGTTTTTGGCCGTCACCATCTTGGTTTTTGGTTGTCTCCATCTTGGTTTTTGTCCGTCATCATCTTGGTTTTTGTCCGTCATCATCTTGGTTTTTGTCCGTCTCCATCTTGGTTTTTAGTTGTCACCATCTTGGTTTTTAGCCGTCATCATCTTGGTTTTTGTCCGTCTCCATCTTGGTTTTTAGTTGTCACCATCTTGGTTTTTAGCCGTCATCATCTTGGTTTTTGTCCGTCATCATCTTGGTTTTTGTCCGTCATCATCTTGGTTTTTGGCCGTCTCCAAAATGAAGTGTTTGAAGACTTAATGTCAGACCCGTTTAAGGAAAAGCACAGAACAGGAGAAACACCTGCACACTGACAGAAGATGTAGAAAGAATGAAAACAGTGAATGTGTGAATGTTTTTCACGTCCTCATCTGTACAGATCTTTCGGTTGTGATAGTCAGTTCTCTGAAGATCACATATAAACTCCCACTCCTCCTGCGTAACAGCCTCGACCTTAATTGATCTCTAATTTTAGCGCTTTCAGCATCTCTCGTTATACTTGCAGCCTTCTTAACTGTCATAGCAACCAAGGTGACTGAGAGACAGCCGAGCTGGAGGAGGAGGAGGAGGAGGAGGAGGCTGAGCCGCCGCCATCAGAAAACATTTGGAACAAACATGAAACAATCATCCAGTTAATGTTTGCCAAAAACATCATCATCTCCTGTTCATCAATAATAACCCACTCTTCTTCTTCTGTTGTTTCAGTTACCCAGCAGTATGTGACTTCCTGATGAACAATAACCTGTTGTCTGTAATACGAGCACATGAAGCTCAGGATGCAGGGTGAGTGATTCTCTACAGATATATTCATATTAGAGCTGTCAAAGTTAACACCATGAATTTCTTTAGTGGCGTTAACACAACATGGGATTTTCAGTTTTAAAACTAGAGTGAAGATCCAGGTATCATAGTAAACTACTACTACTACTACTGCTACTACTATTCCTACTACTACTACTATTCTTACTACTACTACTACTATTCCTACTACTACTACTATTCCTACTACTACTACTGCTACTACTACTACTATTCCTACTACTACTATTCCTACTACTACTACTACTACTATTCCTACTACTACTACTATTCCTACTACTACTACTGCTACTACTACTACTATTCCTACTACTACTACTACTACTACTACTATTATTCCTACTACTACTACTACTACTACTGCTACTACTACTACTGCTACTATTCCTACTACTGCTACTACTACTACTATTCATACTACTACTACTACTATTCCTACTACTACTACTACTATTCCTACTACTACTATTCCTACTACTACTACTACTACTACTACTACTACTACTATTCTTACTACTACTACTACTACTACTGCTACTATTCCTACTACTACTACTACTACTATTCCTACTACTACTATTCCTACTACTACTACTACTATTCTTACTACTACTACTAATACTCTTACTACTACTACTATTCCTACTACTACTACTACTATTCTTACTACTACTACTACTATTCTTACTACTACTACTACTATTCCTACTACTACTACTACTATTCCTACTACTACTATTCCTACTACTACTACTACTACTATTCTTACTACTACTACTACTACTCTTACTACTACTACTATTCCTACTACTATTACTATTCTTACTACTACTACTACTATTCTTACTACTACTACTACTATTCCTACTACTACTACTACTATTCCTACTACTACTACTATTCTTACTACTACTACTACTATTCCTACTACTACTACTATTCTTACTACTACTACTACTATTCCTACTACTACTACAACTATTCCTACTACTACTACTATTCTTACTACTACTATTCTTACTACTACTACTACTACTGCTACTATTCCTACTACTACTATTCCTACTACTACTATTCTTACTACTACTACTACTACTGCTACTATTCCTACTATTCCTACTACTACTATTCCTACTACTACTACTACTACTACTACTACTATTCTTACTACTACTACTACTATTCCTACTACTACTACTACTACTATTACTACTACTACTACTACTATTCTTACTACTACTACTACTACTATTCTTACTACTACTACTACTATTCCTACTACTACTACTACTATTCTTACTACTACTACTACTATTCCTACTACTACTACTACTATTCCTACTACTACTACTATTCTTACTACTACTACTACTATTCTTACTACTACTACTACTACTACTGCTACTATTCCTACTACTACTATTCCTACTACTACTACTATTCTTACTACTACTACTACTACTGCTACTATTCCTACTACTACTACTACTATTCCTACTACTACTATTCCTACTACTACTACTACTATTCCTACTACTACTACTACTACTATTCTTACTACTACTACTACTACTACTACTACTGCTACTATTCCTACTACTACTACTATTACTATTCCTACTACTACTATTCCTACTACTACTACTGCTACTATTCCTACTACTACTACTGCTACTGCTACTATTCCTACTACTACTACTACTCCTACTACTACTACTGCTACTATTCCTACTACTACTACTATTTATATTTTATCTTATATTGTATCTTAACTTATATTGTATCTTAACTTATATTGTATCTTATCTTGTATCTTTACCGTATCTTGTCCTTACATCCTGTGTGAGACGTCCACGTGTGTCTTTGTGTCCGTCAGGTATCGAATGTACAGGAAAAGTCAGACGACAGGCTTCCCTTCTTTAATCACCATCTTCTCTGCTCCCAACTACCTGGATGTGTACAATAACAAAGGTAGGAGTAACCATGGCAACCGGCTGGAAACCTTGGCGTCCTGGCAACAGGAGACAGGAAGTGCATCAGGCAGCAGAAGATGTTAATGTGTGTGTGTGTTTGGTGTTTTGTCCTCAGCGGCGGTGCTGAAATATGAGAATAATGTGATGAACATCCGTCAGTTTAACTGCTCCCCCCACCCCTACTGGCTGCCCAACTTCATGGACGTCTTCACCTGGTCGCTGCCCTTCGTCGGGGAGAAAGGTGAGACTCCTCTCAGGCGTGTCACCTGCAGGGTAACAGCTGGAGCTGGACCATACGCTACCTACTGATTCAGTACTGTCTCCAGAATCTGAGTTATTCTGATCTTCAGTGAAGTCAGTCAGGAAGAGAGTCGGACAATATCGGATAGGCGTTTCAGAGACGGAGAGAACGGGTTGCTAATAGTTCAGCCTTCTGCTAACAGCAGCTAACAACACAGCAAGAGGACATTTAGATGTGAAGCTTTATCACACTACTGGCGTTAGCCTCCAGTCTTTCCTCTGGTTAGCCTCCAGCTAACCCTGGGACCTCATCATGACCTCATCATGACCTCATCAGTAACCGGCTCTATTGGAGCCCTGCTGGTTCTGATTAAAACACGCAGCAGCTCCGATAAATAACTAAATGAAATCAGTTCATCATCCCGTTCCTTTGTGTAGAAACAGTTCAGTATCAGCTGTGTGCTCCAGCTCCGTCAGCCCAGCGGTTTAGTTTCCTCCTGCAGCCTTAAAGACACCAGAGGAGCTCCAGAGAAAGTCTAAATCTATCTGATGACACAGATGTGAGTTATGCATCATGTGACATAGCTGCAGTATCAGAGGAGGGACGTCATGAGGAGTTCTCAGCTCCTACATGATCAGGTTCTCTGTTTCCTGCTGCAGGTCTGAGGCTCCTATAGTTACTGAACTACGACATGTACATTAATAAACATAGATGTAGAGTTAGTCTGTTTGATCTCTAGTCCCTGCAAACAGAGCAGAACTCCGTATATTCACACCAGAGCAGCGGTGAAGCGCGGCCTGCGACCAGCTGCCGTGCAACGTCTATGAAAAGTTGCGGCGGCCGCTCCGGAGCTCAGCGAGCTGTGGACGTTTGATCTGCACCAATCAGTAAACACATCCTGTGACTCCTGTGACATGTTGACCTGTGTTACAGAGAATGTCTTCCCACATGAAACGCACCAACACGCCTCCCACCCGCACAAAAAGTTAATTATTGCGGCGAGCAGCACTTCACCGCTGCCCGGTGTGAGTCTGGAGTACGTCTGTTAAATTACAAAATAAAAAGTAAAAATTAATGAATAGCAGTAAAAATGAATAATTCAAATAAATAATGAATCAGCAGTAACTTTACACACGAGACAGACAATTATTTGGTAACTGTTTTATAAATCAATTTAATCGTTTCAGTCATTTTTTAAAAGCAAATATACCAAATCTTCTCTGGTTCCATTTCAGATTCTCAAATGTGAATATTTTCTGTTTTTCTTCATCATTTGTGACAATAAATGTAATATCTTTATGTTTTAGACAGTTGGTTGGAGGAGAGGAGCCCAGTGATGAAACAGATCAAGAGAGCAATGATGAGTTGCAGCTCTTCTCTGAACTCTGTGTGTCTGTCTGGTAACAGGACTGATGTTGTGTTTTCAGTCACTGAGATGCTGGTGAACGTGTTGAACATCTGCTCTGACGACGAGCTGATGTCAGAAGGAGACGACACATGTGAGGGTAAGAGGAAGTAACACATCATCATCACCACCACGCCTCACATGGTTCTATAGCTTCATGAAGTGTTACTCACCAGGTTGAGTTCAGTTCCAGTTCTCGTTGTAGAGACGACCTGCAGAGACGGTTAGTCTGTCTTGGTGTTCCTGGTCATGTGGTTGTTCAGGTGTGAGTTATGAAAGCAGACTTCAGGGTTCCTTTTCACCACGCTCAGCTTTGTTCTGAAGAAGTAGCTCACAACTCTCAAAAGACCGGATTGTCCTTGAACACACCATCAAGGAGAGTTTAAAAATGGTGGCAGCTTAAAGCTGCGTCGCCGCGTTATGATGAAGTCATAAACACTATATCTAGTTTAACATCGTCTCCTCAAACAGCTGCTCTCCAGAGTCCTCATCAAACTAACACGACGACATTTGTTGGGACTATTTTCAGCAGCGGATTAATCCACATTTGGTGCTCTCGTACCGGGGTTCTCAACCTGGGGGTCGGGACCCCTCAAGGGGTCACAAGAGAAAAAGGTTGTGAACCAATCAGAGATCGTATATAAGAAGTGGACGTAGTCACCGTGATGTCACCGTTTGGTTTGTGGCGTTTTGAAGCCTCCAGTTGGTTTGTTGTTCGTCTCCGTCCTGGTGAAGTGAAAACACAGCTAGTGATGAGACCATAAACTCTGTTAACAATGTTTACTGAGGTCAGACATGGAGAGAGAAGTAGAAGCTCAGGAAGAGGAACTGAAACCCTGAAGGAAGTTGAAGTGTGATGTGAGCTCACTCTGCTGGGTTCTGATCCAGGAACACTCAGTAACCCGCCCCCCCCCCCCCTTCCCCCCCCCACATCGGCATTAAATCAAGAGCACACATCGTTCCATCAGGCTCCATGTAGTCCAGATGTTCTCTCTAAGGTTCTAAGACCAAATGAAACACTCTGAGCTGAACAGAGTTTCAGTTATCAGCTTCAGTTATCAGCTTCAGTTATCAGCTTCAGGTATCAGCTTCAGTTATCAGCTTCAGGTATCAGCTTCAGTTATCAGCTTCAGTTATCAGCTTCAGGTATCAGCTTCAGTTATCAGCTTCAGGTATCAGCTTCAGTTATCAGCTTCAGGTATCAGCTTCAGGTATCAGCTTCAGTTATCAGCTTCAGGTATCAGCTTCAGGTATCAGCTTCAGTTATCAGCTTCAGGTATCAGCTTCAGTTATCAGCTTCAGTTATCAGCTTCAGGTATCAGCTTCAGTTATCAGCTTCAGTTATCAGCTTCAGGTATCAGCTTCAGGTATCAGCTTCAGTTATCAGCTTCAGGTATCAGCTTCAGGTATCAGCTTCAGGTATCAGCTTCAGGTATCAGCTTCAGGTATCAGCTTCAGTTATCAGCTTCAGTTATCAGCTTCAGGTATCAGCTTCAGTTATCAGCTTCAGGTATCAGCTTCAGTTATCAGCTTCAGTTATCAGCTTCAGGTATCAGCTTCAGTTATCAGCTTCAGGTATCAGCTTCAGTTATCAGCTTCAGGTATCAGCTTCAGTTATCAGCTTCAGGTATCAGCTTCAGGTATCAGCTTCAGTTATCAGCTTCAGGTATCAGCGGAGCTCGGTGGACTAAAGTAAAGTTCATAAACACATTAGTGCTTCTCTTTGTTTTTGTCCTTCAGGTGGAACTCCGGCCGTCAGAAAGGAGGTGATCAGAAATAAGATCCGTGCGATTGGGAAGATGGCTCGAGTCTTCTCTGTGCTCAGGTTTGTTTCTACCTCTCTGGTTGTGTTGATGAAAGACTGAAGGAGGTGATGGTGAGGAGGTAATGAGGTTTGAACCGTCACACCGCTGCAGTCTGCCGCTCTGCCTCGTCTTGCTCCACTTTAGTGGAAGGCTAATGACTCCTTCCTTCATTTACATGTGTCCTCTTTTACTCCTCTGGAAGTGTGTCAGAGGAACGAGTCCTGTTCTGATGAACGCTCCTCTTCACAACCTATTTTAGGAGCTTTATCTGAAGTTAGTTATTATTAGTGAATTCATTAATAATCTCTGATCAGCCGCTCATCGTAAAATACCACAGTTTAGAAATACTCTGTTGCAGGTAAAATTACCAATACCACAGTTTAGAAGTAAAAGTTCTGCATTCAGAATCATTGAATTATCATAAAAAATCTCAAAGTAAAAGTCCTCATTCTGCAGAATAATCTATATAATATTATAATATATATTATAATATTATAATACTATAATATAATATAATAGTATTATAATATATAGTATAATATTATAATATATTATAGTATTATAATATTATATTATATATTATAATACTATAATGTATTATAGTATTATAATATATAGTGTAATATTATAATATATAATATAATATTATAGTATTATAATTATTGATGCATTAATGTGTTCATCACTTTAATGGCTTATATACTGCTGCTAGTTTAATCTATAATAATACATGATCATTTATTAGTGAATGATATTTAGTTTTAATAATCTGAATGTGTAAAGTAACTAAAGCGTTCAGATAAATGTAGAGCAGTAAAAAGAACAATATGACCTCTGAGATGTAGAGGAGGAGAAGCAGGAAGTAACAGGAAATAGAAATACTCCAGTAAAGTTGAGTGACAGCCTCCTCATTAGCATAATGACCTCATTAGCATAATAACCTCATTTGCATAATGAGGCAGAAATGTGTTAATAAATGTAAAAAGAAAAGAATACAGATATAAATAAGAGGTGAAATGCAAAGAGAAAATCATCCATAAATACATAAATAAATGCATAAATACATTCATTTAAAATAAATATGAAATAAATAAAAAAGAAATGTAAAAAGAAATATATATATTTTAAAATCAACAAAAATAAATGCATAAATAAATATATAAATAAAAAGGAAAATAAACAGAAGATAAAATAAATAAAAAGGATAAATAAATAAGAAGCAAATTAAAACAGAAATATCAATTTGTCACATTTGATCAATTAATTAATGCCTACATTTATTTAAATATACGTTTTGCTACATTTAATGACATTTATTTATTTATTTATCAAGTCATTCATTTATTTTTGTATTTATTTGTAACTTGTGTCCGGGTCCGTCCTCCATACCTGAGCAGACTGTCCTATAAATCAGAGTATACTGTATGTTATATAATGTTATATAAGATCCTCTAGATCGTATACTTGATTATATAAAATCATCAACTCATAATAAAACCAGATTAATATCATTAGACGAGGAGAGATGGTTAAATACTTGATGGTTTATTAATATAAAAATGTCCCGATCGGCTTCATCAACGTCTAAAATAAAGTTCACTTTCAATCCTGTTGATGTTAAAGCCATTGATCATTGATTGATTGATCGTTGATTGATCGTTGATTGATCGTTGATTGATTGATTGATTGATTGATTGATTGATTGTTGTGTTGACAGGGAGGAGAACGAGAGTGTGTTACAGCTGAAGGGCTTGACCCCGACAGGAACGCTGCCGGTGGGCGTTCTGTCCGGAGGACGGCGAACTCTGCAGAGCGGTGAGTGAGCGTCCCATCAGAACGCTAACATGGAGTCCATCTAACACTAACTAACCCGGTTCACACCGAGGGCTCCACCGAGGGCTCCACCGAGGGCTCCACCGAGGGCTCCACCGAGGGCTCCACCGGGTCCGACCAGAGCTGAGTGTGTCTGAAAGGGTTAACCGGCGTTGAGCGACCCGGCATCGCCACCAGGGTCGATGTCCGTGTGAACGTTGGTAGCATGCTAGCTGTGTAACATAGAGTGCATATTGTGGTTCATGTTAACTCAATAGATGTAACATGAATTACATGAATTACATGAATTACATTCATCAATCACTTCTTCATCTGCTAATCACACAGGAAGTTAGCATAACATGCTAAGCTAGGCTAACCAGGTCCTGACTCCAGCTCTGTTCATCATCTCATCTCATCTTATCTCATCTCATCTCATCTCATCTCATCTCATCTCATCTCATCTCATCTCATCTCATCTCATCTCATCTCATCTCATCTCATCTCATCTCATCTCATCTCATCTCATCTCATCTCATCTCATCTCATCTCATCTTATCTCATCTTATCTCATCTTATCTCATCTTATCTCATCTTATCTCATCTCATCTCATCTCATCTCATCTCATCTCATCTCGACTCTTTGTTTCACAATCTCTCCTGATTTTCTCTTTTTAGGGCGGCGTGGTGTAAAAACACTCCAACAAACCCTCAGCAGCATTATTACTATTATTGTTCTGATTATTATGATTAGTATTGTTGTATATAGTTGTGCCTCTGACCCCGCAGTGGAGGGATGGATGGATGGATGGAGGTATAGAGGGATAGAGGGAGGGATGTAGGGATGTTGTGATGACTGCCTCCATGTTAACAGACTGACTGATTGCAGTGATCATGTGACTGACTGAAGGGATGGATGGAGGGATAGAGGGATGGATGAAGGGGAGTAGGGATGTTGTGATGACTGCCTCCATGTTAACAGACTGACTGATTGCAGTGATCATGTGACTGACTGGATGATCTCTAACGTTCCTCTCTCTCCATGTGTTTTGGGGCATGGCTCTCCTCTCACGCTTACACAGCCACCGTAGAGGCAGAAGAGGCCCGAGGTATGCTACCCTCTATATATCTATCTATCTATCTATCTATCTGTTTATCTATTTATTTATGTATCTGTCTGTCTATCTGTCTATTTGTGTATTTGTGTGTCTATGTGTCTGTCATGTCTTTATCTATCTGATGAGATGATTCTTGATGCTTTAAAATGTCTAAAGTCTTTTTATTACTGATTTCACCAGTTTAATCCTGTTTGTTGTTCTAATGAAGGGAAATGTGGTTATTAGCGTTATTTGGGTTTAGCCAGGAAGTTAATGTTGTGTATGCAAGAAGTCAAGTCAGTTTGATTTGTATAGCCCAAAATCACAAATTACAAACTAGAGAGAGAGAGAGAGAGAGGCACACCACAGTGCTTGTGGCACATAAACAACAGAGAGTCAGTGGCTTAAAATTAATATTATTCTTTAATATTATTATTTTAAATTCTACGTTGAGACTGAGACCGACCCGCCAGCCGAATAATAAAATAAATAACTGGCTAACTCACTGAAAGTTAGCGCAAAAAGATGGGTTTAGAGTTTAGATTTAAAGACCTCCAGAGAATCAGACTGTCTGATGTCTATAGGGGGGTTATTCCAGAGGAAGAGACAGACAGGAGGTTTACAGTTTAGATTCCACAGAATCAGACTGTCTGATGTCTATAGGGAGGTTATTCCAGAAGAAGGAACAGACAGGAGGTTTACAGTTTAGATTCCACAGAATCAGACTGTCTGATGTCTATAGGGAGGTTATTCCAGAGGAAGAGACAGACAGGAGGTTTAGATTTAAAGACCTCCAGAGAATCAGACTGTCTGATGTCTATAGGGAGGTTATTCCAGAGGAAGAGACAGACAGGAGGTTTAGATTTAAAGACCTCCAGAGAATCAGACTGTCTGATGTCTATAGGGAGGTTATTCCAGAGGAAGAGACAGACAGGAGGTTTAGATTTAAAGACCTCCAGAGAATCAGACTGTCTGATGTCTATAGGGAGGTTATTCCAGAGGAAGAGACAGACAGGAGGTTTAGATTTAAAGACCTCCAGAGAATCAGACTGTCTGATGTCTATAGGGAGGTTATTCCAGAAGAAGGAACAGACAGGAGGTTTACAGTTTAGATTCCACAGAATCAGACTGCAGCTGCTAATTATTGACTGTTGTAAATAATTATCAGCTGCAGCTTCATATTCATAACAATAATAATACTATTAACAGTGAAATGTCCCTTTAATAACAACCTGTTTCTTTGTCTTCATGCTGTCCTTGTCCTGTTTATGAAGTAAGTTTATTCAGCTGGTCCAACCAGTGCTCCCAGTATCATGTACCAGTAATAACGACTACGTTCACATGCACACTAATATCACACTGATATGATAACTGTGTTTCTATAAACACATTATGTTCATTTTGAAGTATGTCGTTAGTAAAGCTGGATGAAACGCCAACATGTTCTGAAGTCTTAATGTTAATGCTGTAACGAGCTCAGTGAGTATTTAGTGCACGTGAACGTGGTCTCTGTGAATCTGATTGTGTGTATTGGGGGTGTTGGGGTGTGGGTGTGTGGTTGTTTGTGGGTGTTTTGTGTCTCTGATCTCACACTGGTTCTTACTCCTCGCAGCCATTCAAGGCTTCAACCCGCAGCACAAGATCCAGAGCTTTGAGGAGGCTCGAGGTCTGGACCGCATCAACGAGAGGATGCCCCCCCGCCGCGACAGCAAGCAGCAGGAGGCGTCCCCCTCCCTCAACAACCTGCCGGCCAGCCCCGGACCTCCGGACAAGAACGGCACCAACGCACAGGCCTAAACCCCCCCCCTCCCGCTACTTCCTCTTATCTCCCCTTCTTCTTCCTCCCTCCTTCCTCCTCTCCTTCCTCCTCTCCTTGCTTCCTTCCCTTCCCCTCTTCTCTCCTTTAAGAGCAGGAGAAGAGGCGGTTCAGTCCGAGCGACTCTCACCACGCTTAATTTATTTTATCATCTATTAAATATCATCCTAGTTTAAGACTGAACGGGATCAGACGTTGACTCGCTGGAGGCAATCATCACCGGCGCCGTCCCGCCGCCGCGGATCCGCTCTACGATCCCTCGTTGTTTTTACGGGACGACGCCTTTCTTTCTAACGGCGTTTTATTTTGGCGAGGGAGGAAGTGCCGCTGCGTTTGCGCCCACCAACGATAGAATCAGATCGCTAACATCCTTTCTTATGCCAACGATAGTGTGACTGAGCTCTGAGCAGCGAGTATTGACATTTATATTATATATGTATATTTTAATTGTTCCCTCTTTTCAATGTGATGTTTTCTTTTGTTTTTTACAACACATAGATTAGGATTAATAATCCAGGGCGGGGGGGGCTTTATTACAACCCGGGTCTGTAACTCAAGGTCCTCTTACTGTCTTTCTCTGGGGGAGGACGATGCTGAGTCGTCTCAGCAGAACCCGTCAGTAACAGGACGGGTTGAAAGCTCCAGACTCAGTCAGTAAAGAGACCAGAACTTCACATCTAATCATGTTAAACAACCTGATTCCATCAGTCCTGAAGACGTTGAGCTCCACAGAGAGACGCTGAGACCAGAGCTGAGGATTTAGAACAAACCTGCAGGTTAGACCAACGGACTGAAAGAGAAAGAAACAGTTTCACAACAACGACCTGCTAGCTGCACATCATCCCTTACGCTGTTATGTTTCCGTTAGCTCGGCTCACGATGCGTTCACTGTCCTTCACTCAAACATTTCAGTTTGACCTCCAGACATCAGCGGGTCCCGACTTTAATACGAACCAAACTCTGCTGTCTCAGGACACATTTTAGAGAACTGAAGTGGTGAAAGACGTCAAGCTGCCTTCAGATGGAACCGCTGTTTACAACCTGGGAAGACATCTTGGTTTTTGGTCGTCTCCATCTTGGTTTCGGTCCGTCTCCATCTTGGTTTCAGTCCGTCTCCATCTTGATTTCAGTTCGTCTCCATCTTGGTTTCAGTCCGTCTCCATCTTGGTTTCAGTTCGTCTACATCTTGGTTTCAGTCCGTCTCCATCTTGATTTCAGTTCGTCTCCATCTTGGTTTCAGTCCGTCTCCATCTTGGTTTCAGTTCGTCTCCATCTTGGTTTCAGTCCGTCTCCATCTTGGTTTCAGTCCGTCTCCATCTTGATTTCAGTTCGTCTCCATCTTGGTTTCAGTCCGTCTCCATCTTGGTTTCAGTTCGTCTCCATCTTGGTTTCAGTCCGTCTCCATCTTGGTTTCAGTTCGTCTCCATCTTGGTTTCAGTTCGTCTCCATCTTGGTTTCAGTCCGTCTCCATCTTGGTTTCAGTTCGTCTCCATCTTGGTTTCAGTTCGTCTCCATCTTGGTTTCAGTCCGTCTCCATCTTGGTTTCAGTTCGTCTCCATCTTGGTTTCAGTCCGTCTCCATCTTGGTTTCAGTTCGTCTCCATCTTGGTTTCAGTCCGTCTCCATCTTGGTTTCAGGCCGTCTCCATCTTGGTTGCAGTCCGTCTCCATCTTGGTTTCTGACCGTCTCCATCTTGGTTTCAGGCCGTCTCCATCTTGGTTTCTGGTTGTCTCCATCTTGGTTTCTGGCCTTCGGTTCTGGACTCTTCTTGTGAACACGGTAAACACGACCACATCTGAAGGCAGCATCGTCTCCTGCGTTATTTCTCGGGCTAGCCGTTAGGAACCGTTGGAGTCCGACCAGAAGGCTTCTTCTTCTTCCTGTGTAGACGCTCTCGTTAGGTTGTTAAACCAAAATGCATGAATTAAACTGAAAGGTTTACCGACTGGAAGCCGTTGGATGAATCTCCTGCAGGTTTAGATACCGTGGATAAATAAAGAGAATAATGTTGAACAGAAGCAGAAGCAGGAGACCCGGGTGTGAATAAAGGGGGTCTGGTCTAGAGGAGAGGAGGGAGGACTGGAGGTTTAATGGCTTTAATGGTTGTTTTCTTTCTGTTTCGGGGAGCTGGGTGGGTATAACAGTACGAGGCCTCGTTCTGACTTGTGTTCGGGTCTCATCATATCTCACCGAATGTACAGAACCAGAATCAGATCCAGATTTCTTTACAGCTCAATCTGAGAAGCAGAACTTTCTTTGTGAGTCCATGTATTGCGAGGCCTCTGATTTCTGTAGATGTTTCACTCCATTCAATAAAAAAGAGAAAAGTGCTCGCTGCCTGTGTTTGTCTGTTGAATGCTGCTCTCAAGGACGCCGGCTCTCCTTCGCCTCGCCGCGCCGCGCGGCTGCCAATCAGAGGCCGGCGTGGGAGGTGTTGCTTTGTGCGGCTCCATCCAGCGAGGCAGACGAGTGGCATTGAAACATCGCCAGCTCCTCTCTTTTATGTGTAGGCCCATATGTTCCTTAGCAACACGGCCCTCCACATTATTACCTGCTCGGCTCTCCACATGAAGCAGCGGGAAGGTTAACGATGATGATGGAGACGCAGCCGGCCGGCCGGGGGCGTTACGACACGACGCCGGCGATGGCGCCGCTGAACAATCTGTCACGACCGACCGCAGGTGTGAAACTCTGTAGTAACAAACCACGACAACAAATCACACACACGAGGCGTTCAAGTGCTGCGTTACAACGACGACACAACACATGATGCTGCGTTCACGTCCCTCCGGATTATTGGCTCCTTATACATAAGAAATATTATAATAATTATAATCTCTATCTCTCTAGCTCTATCTCTCTATATTAAAAAATATCTATATAAAAATAACTATCAATATTAAATAAATATCTATCTATATTAAAAATATATCTAACTATATTAAAAAAATTATATATAAAAAAATATCTATTAAATATCAACAGTATCTATATTAAAAAATATATTAAAAAACATCTATATTAAATTATCTATATAAATATATATATATAAAAATGTAAAAAAATCTATAAAAAATAACTAAAATAAATATCTATTTGTATCAAAAAATATATTAAAAATATATCTGACTATATTTAAAAAATATCTACAAAAAATATCTATATTAAATAAATATCAACAGTATATATATTAAAAAAGATATTAAAAAATATAAAATTATATTAAAAAATATCTATATTTGAACAAAAAAATATTAAAAAAGATCTACATTCAAAAAATATCTATAAAAAAATCTATCTATATTAAATAAATATCTATATAAAAATAATGTAAAAAATCTTTATATAAAAAATTATATATATAATCATGTTCACTACGGAGGAATACATTTGATGATGTCACCAGGGTGTGTGATGATGTCACCAGGGTGTGAAGGGTTAAAGGAACACAAGACTCCGTCTGTAGTTCTCAGATTTATTGGACTTCTTTACATCGTACAACAGAAACGCTGCGGACCGCGAGGACCGCGAGGACCGGACGGCGTGGAGGCGTCGACCAGAAGAAAGCATGAAGAAAGTTGAAGACGGCGAGCGTGACGCCGCTCCGCCGCCGTGTGGATTAGTACCGACTGCTCCTTTAAGATGAAGGTATGTGTTTGGTGGCGAGTTAAAGCGAAGAATAAAAAACATCTGTACAGAAAAAACTCAAATATTAAAACATAAAACAGTTCAACAGTCAAAAATTACAATCTTCAAATAAATAAAAAGATCCACGTAATAAATAGAGATTACAATCTGTTACATTTTAATACAGGACGAGAACTCCTCACGGTAACCAAGCTCAGACGCCGGAGGACGGAGACCAGACCGTTAACGGGTTAATCACTTAACTGGTTTACTGGTAACCTGGTCTACTGGTGTCATGAAGCTGGTTAGAGACTGGAATAGTTCTTCATTAAGAACGTGGAATGATTAATCTGATGAGATGAGATGAAGATACCTGAATCAGGAGGTTAGATAACGCTACAAATATACGCTAAATTTTGCCGCCATTTTCCAAGGGGTCCCTTGACCTCTGACCTCCAGATGTGTGAATGTGAGAGGCTTTTTGTCCGAAAACTTTCCGATAAAAAGTCAAAAAATTGTCCAAAAAAAGGTCTGGAAAGAAAGCCCGTTTTCTGATTATCACTGCAGCAAAAAGTGATTTTCAGCTCCGTTAAATATAAACGGTTAAATCTGGTTTAGAAGCTGCAGAAACATTTAGATAAAATCTGTATTTAAGGTTGAATTCACTAAAAACATTCTTAGTGACTCAATGTGACGAGATCGGCTTCCCTAACAACCCGAACCTCGTCACGGCAGTAATTATTCTGGTATTATTAAAAAGGTCTCTTTATTCTAAACGCTGTCAGCTGATCGTGTCATGTGATCGTGTCAGGTGATCGTGTTTCCAGCGATCTGATTGGTCGTCGTAGTTTGAACCAACGATGACGCAGCTTCACGAGTTTGATCTCCGTCCCCGACGCCAACCTTTAGAGCTCAACCAGACTACATGATGATGATGATGATGATGAAGAGTGGACACATGATGAGGATGAAGAGCAAGCGGTGGTGGTTATAAGTGCAGCACAGGTAATCTATATGTGAGTGAGTGGGGGGGGGTTAGTCAGAGTAAAGGGTTAATCAGGGCCAGCCTTCAGCCTTCAGTACACTCTGATCACAGCGACGGGACGGGATTGGTCGGTTTGATGATGTGTGTGGATATTTCCTCCTCCTCTTCCTCGTCCCGTCAGAGCAGGAGGGTCGTCAAGTATTGGAGAGGAATGAGGTCACTTCCTGTTAGAAAAGCGAGGCTCTCTTCTTCAGCTCGTTTCGTCTCCACAGAGAGAGGCGGTCGAACTCGGCCATCGGCATCCCGAAGAGCTGCAGGAACTGCTCCGTGGACAGATGTCTCTGAGAGGACACAGTCAAATAAAACTTTATTCAGAGTAGACGACGAGAGACAGTCAAATAAAACTTTATTCAGAGGAGACGAGGAGAGACAGTCAAATAAAACTTTATTCATCAAACGTCAAAGAATCGTCCTGAAAGTTCAATTCGGACTAAAACGAGAATTCTTATTGGTGGTGTGAGTTTGTGACAGAGTGAGACGTCGCTGTTTTACCTCAACTCTCTGACACAAAGTAGAAATTGTAGTTTTCTGACAGTTGAGGTTTATTTTTAATATATTTATATTTATTTATTTATATAATATATATATTTCTTATTTATTTATATAATATATTTTTTTAATTTATTTTTATATAATATATAAACATATTTATCTATTTTTTTATTTATTTATACATGTTTTTATTATAATTATTTATTGATATACATATTTTTTATGTATTTGTTTATATTTATTTATATATACTGTATATATTTATATTATGTATATATATTTGTTATATTTATTTATTTAATTTTATTAATGTATATTTTTTTATTATTATATTTATTTATTTATATTATATTTATTTATTTGTATTATATTATATTTATTATTATATTTATTTATTTTTATTATATTATTTGTATTATTATATTTATTTATTTTATTTATATATATTTATATATTTTTATTATATGTATTTATTAATATTATATTTATTGTTATTATATTATTTATTTTTATTATATTATATTATATTTATTATTATTATATTTATTTTTATTTTTTATATATATTTATTTATTTATATTATATTTATTGTTCTTATATTTATTCATTTTTATTTATATATTTCTATATATATATTTGTATTATTAATTTCAGTATTTATTGATGCAGACTAATAAAACAGACTCACCTCCAGTCGAGTGCGGTCGACTCCCGGCGGCAGCTTGCAGCGCCCTCTGTGGGTCACAATCAGCGCTTCATAGGGAAGAATCTGAACAACACATCATCATCATCATCATCATCATCATGTCCTCATATATCATTAAAAATAACAGGAAGAATTATTATGTATTCTAGTACAGTATTCTATGTATTATGATGTATTGTAGTGTAGTGTTATGTGTATAATGATGTAATGTAGTAGTATTGTGATGATGTATTGTAGTAGTATTGTGATGATGTAATGCAGCGTTGTAACGGCTGTAACCGACCTTCTGCTCCAGGATGCTCGGCAGAGAGTTCCCTCGGTCCATCCTCTCCCTGCGACCGTCTCCGTTCTGCACAAACAGTATTCATATTATCATATTATAATATTATAGATTCATTATTGATGACTTTATGGAAGGTTTTATATATATATAGTTAATATCTACCAACAGACTTTAATTTATATATAGAGTTAATATCTAGCAACAGACTTTAATTTATATATAGATTTAATATCTAGCAACAGACTTTAATTTATATATAGATTTAATATCTACCAACAGACTTTAATTTATATATAAAGTTAATATCTACCAACAGACTTTAATTTATATATAGAGTTAATATCTAGCAACAGACTTTAATTTATATATAGAGTTAATATCTAGCAACAGACTTTAATTTATATATAGATTTAATATCTACCAACAGACTTTAATTTATATATAAAGTTAATATCTACCAACAGACTTTAATTTATATATAGAGTTAATATCTACCAACAGACTTTAATTTATATATAGAGTTAATATCTACCAACAGACTTTAATTTATATATAGAGTTAATATCTAGCAACAGACTTTAATTTATATATAGAGTTAATATCTAGCAACAGACTTTAATTTATATATAGATTTAATATCTACCAACAGACTTTAATTTATATATAAAGTTAATATCTACCAACAGACTTTAATTTATATATAGAGTTAATATCTACCAACAGACTTTAATTTATATATAGAGTTAATATCTACCAACAGACTTTAATTTATATATAGAGTTAATATCTAGCAACAGACTTTAATTTATATATAGAGTTAATATCTAGCAACAGACTTTAATTTATATATAGATTTAATATCTACCAACAGACTTTAATTTATATATAAAGTTAATATCTACCAACAGACTTTAATTTATATATAGAGTTAATATCTACCAACAGACTTTAATTTATATATAGAGTTAATATCTACCAACACAGCGATGATGTAACGATGATGTCATATAAACAGGAGACGGGCTCACCTGAGCTGCTGCAGAGACGAGACGACGGGACGAGGACAGGAAGACAACAGGAGACCAGAGAGATAACAGAGAGCAGATTAATAATGTGACTGTGAACTAAAGTTTAGTGTTTTTTATCTCTACTGATGAATGGAGAAATGAATCTCCATCAACTGTTGAACAGAGTTCCAGATGTTCCATCAGACGGAGCTGAGACGCTTCACATCTGATTATTAAACATTAAACATTATATTCATTAATACTCAGTTCTCCAACCAGATGTTCTGTATTTATACTGTAGGAGACATTACGGCTAGTAGACAGAAGCAGTAAAGCAGGACCAGGTGATGTTTGACTCGTACCTGGTTGTTCTTTATCTGCGTCGGTAGAGAACTCAGCTGACTGCATCTGGAAACACAAAGTTCAGAATGAATCACTTCAACATCACACTCATATTAGATATATTTTATAACTTCAGACATTTTAGATGATGAACATCCGTCTGTCTAACATGTCCAGAACCAGAAGAGAGGATTCATTGACCTGTTGGGAGGAAACCAACATCACACTCATAGTTAGTCTACCGCTGGTTAAACCACCGAGAGCCTCCGGTCACATCATCACTACGTTACCCAGAATGCACTCTGTCACTTACTCTGGTCAGGCCTGGTCCGGAGTGGGACGGAGACTTTGATGCACCTGCAGACAAACCTGCAGACAAACCTGCAGAGAGACAACCAGAGAGACAACCAACCAGAGAGACAATCAACCAGAGAGACAAACAACCAGAGAGACAATCAACCAGAGAGACAAACAACCAGAGAGACAAACAACCAGAGAGACAATCAACCAGAGAGACAAACAGAGAAACAACCAACCAGAGAGACAATCAACCAGAGAGACAAACAACCAGAGAGACAATCAACCAGAGAGACAAACAGAGAGACAACCAACCAGAGAGACAATCAACCAGAGAGACAAACAACCAGAGAGACAAACAACCAGAGAGACAATCAACCAGAGAGACAAACAGAGAGACAATCAACCAGAGAGACAAACAGAGAAACAACCAACCAGAGAGACAATCAACCAGAGAGACAAACAACCAGAGAGACAATCAACCAGAGAGACAAACAGAGAGACAACCAACCAGAGAGACAATCAACCAGAGAGACAAACAACCAGAGAGACAATCAACCAGAGAGACAAACAACCAGAGAGACAAACAACCAGAGAGACAATCAACCAGAGAGACAAACAGAGAGACAACCAACCAGAGAGACAAACAACCAGAGAGACAAACAGAGAGACAACCAACCAACCAGAGAGACAAACAACCAGAGAGACAATCAACCAGAGAGACAAACAACCAGAGAGACAATCAACCAGAGAGACAAACAACCAGAGAGACAAACAACCAGAGAGACAATCAACCAGAGAGACAAACAGAGAAACAACCAACCAGAGAGACAATCAACCAGAGAGACAAACAACCAGAGAGACAATCAACCAGAGAGACAAACAGAGAGACAACCAACCAGAGAGACAATCAACCAGAGAGACAAACAACCAGAGAGACAAACAACCAGAGAGACAATCAACCAGAGAGACAAACAGAGAGACAATCAACCAGAGAGACAAACAGAGAAACAACCAACCAGAGAGACAATCAACCAGAGAGACAAACAACCAGAGAGACAATCAACCAGAGAGACAAACAGAGAGACAACCAACCAGAGAGACAATCAACCAGAGAGACAAACAACCAGAGAGACAATCAACCAGAGAGACAAACAACCAGAGAGACAAACAACCAGAGAGACAATCAACCAGAGAGACAAACAGAGAGACAACCAACCAGAGAGACAAACAACCAGAGAGACAAACAGAGAGACAACCAACCAACCAGAGAGACAAACAACCAGAGAGACAATCAACCAGAGAGACAAACAACCAGAGAGACAATCAACCAGAGAGACAAACAGAGAGACAACCAACCAGAGAGACAATCAACCAGAGAGACAAACAACCAGAGAGACAATCAACCAGAGAGACAAACAGAGAGACAACCAACCAGAGAGACAATCAACCAGAGAGACAAACAACCAGAGAGACAAACAGAGAGACAACCAACCAGAGAGACAAACAACCAGAGAGACAATCAACCAGAGAGACAATCAACCAGAGACACAAACAACCAAAGAGACAATCAACCAGAGAGACAAACAACCAGAGAGACAAACAGAGAGACAACCAACCAGAGAGACAAACAACCAGAGAGACAATCAACCAGAGAGACAATCAACCAGAGACACAAACAACCAAAGAGACAATCAACCAGAGAGACAAACAGAGAGACAACCAACCAGAGAGACAATCAACCAGAGAGACAAACAACCAGAGAGACAAACAGAGAGACAACCAACCAGAGAGACAACCAACCAGAGACACAAACAGAGAGACAAACAACCAGAGAGACAATCAACCAGAGAGACAATCAACCAGAGAGACAAACAGAGAGACAATCAACCAGAGAGACAACCAACCAGAGACACAAACAGAGAGACAAACAACCAGAGAGACAATCAACCAGAGAGACAATCAACCAGAGAGACAAACAACCAGAGAGACAACCAACCAGAGACACAAACAGAGAGACAAACAACCAGAGAGACAATCAACCAGAGAGACAATCAACCAGAGAGACAACCAACCAGAGACACAAACAGAGAGACAAACAACCAGAGAGACAATCAACCAGAGAGACAATCAACCAGAGAGACAAACAACCAGAGAGACGATGTTGACATCAGATAATAGACCTCTTTATAAATCTGGTCTTACTGGTCTTGGTCTTACTGGTCTTACTGGTCTTACTGGTCTTGGTCTCACTGGTCTTACTGGTCTTACTGGTCTTGGTCTTACTGATCTTGGTCTTACTGGTCTTACTGGTCTTGGTCTTACTGGTCTTACTGGTCTTACTGGTCTTGGTCTTACTGGTCTTGGTCTTACTGGTCTTACTGGTCTTACTGGTGTGCATGTGTGTTCTGTCGGGCAGTGACTGCGTCTTCCTCCTGAATTGAACTCCCTTCTCTTTCTCCTCCTTCAGGATCAGACGACCCAGATTGGACTTGATCTGGATCCACCACAAACACAGAAACCATCAGTCAGTACTCCTGGTTAGTAGTACTCCTAGTACTCCTAGTACTCATAGTACTCCTAGTACTCTGTAGTACTCTGTAGTACTCTCAGTGTTACTCACTAACCTTCTCCAGCTCCTGCTCCTGCAGCGTCTCGGCGTCCCCCGTCAGGTCTTCAAACTCGTCTTCCTCCTGCAGCTCCTTCTTCTTCCTCCACTCGATCTCTACCAGAGGTCATCCTGAAGGTTAGCGCACGCTACACACACCTTACCTCAGTGTGTGTGTGTGTGTGTGTGTGTGTGTGTGTGTGCGTGTTACCCATGGCAGCCAGCGAGGGGGGGCAGGGCCAGTACTCCGTCTCGATCTTGGATGGCAGGTTGGGATCTGGAGGCTGAGCTGCTGGGAACTTCGCTGACTGGATGACTCCTTCCACATGTTTGTTAACATCTGCAGAGACAGACGGAGGGACATCAGGAGGACGGAGGGACATCAGGAGGACGGAGGACAGAGACAGCACAGTGATGAAGGTGAAGAAGAGGAGCTCACCTTGTTTGTAGATGGGAGGTTTCCTGTAGATGTTGGCTCCGTTATCTGAAAACACAGTTAAGACTCAGTACGGAAGTCCAACGCTACAAAAACATAAACCTTTAATTCAATTTAACTTCAGTCCCCAGAACTATTTGGTTCCACTAACGCCTACTGTGACTCCCTTTTGGGGACAGGTCCCCACACTGTTGGGGTTCAGACTTGGTTTCAGGTTAGGGTCCCCATGAAGGAATGAATGTACGTAAATCAGGACCCTTCAATGACATAAACCATGTTTTGTGTGTGTGTGTGTGTGTGTGTGTGTGTGTGTGTGTGTGTGTGTGTGTGTTGGTTTTGGTATACTCTTGAGGACCAACTATTGACAAACAACCTTTTTTGTGAGGACACTTCTGGTTGTGAGGACCTGTGTGTGTGTGTGTGTGTGTGTGTGTGTGTGTGTGTGTGTGTGTGTGTGTGAGTGTTACCTGGTCTGTGGAAGTGCTGCTGGCTGGCGCTGATCTTGCGTCCAGCCTGCAGTTGCAGCGTTGATCCTCCAGGAGAACCACCGTCTCCTTCACTCTCCGCTCGGCGGGGCTTCACCTGGATAAAATACAAACAGATAATTATGAGTCTGATTAACCCTTTAACACCCACCGTCCCACGTTAGCATGCTGAGAACCGAGAGAGTTGTTCATGGGGCGGTTCGCTAGCCTCAGTTAAACGTAACAAAACGGGTAAATAAATATGAACAAATCGCCGCTTGCTGACGACAACATGGCCGACAGCTGAACCACATGCTGGACCAGAGAGGCTGCAGCCGTCTGAACAGAGACGCTTCCTGTTCTCACACTAGAGGCATTGAAGGTCACATTTTAACTCTGTGACGAACACAAAGAAGTGATTGAAACTCCAGAACTGGACCAGAATATGAAGACATCAGTTGTTTTTTCAGAAGGTCTGGGTCATAACCGGCTGCTGACTCATGGAAGACTCTGAGCGGGTCAGCGAGGGTTCGTCTACTGTATGAAACACTATTAACCACCACAGTGTGAACTGACCACTGAGTCCAATGTTATGTATTCAACCTCTAGTCTACGGTACGGTTCTCACCGGACCAACGCCGCTAAAGAGAAGTCAGGGTGAAATGATGTAAATCTGACTAAACCTTCTCATTAGTTGTTGTTTTGGTCATCATCAGATGAAGGCCATGAGATGTGAGTATAATAATATAATTATAATATATAATAACTACTCTTACCTCAGGAGACATGGTGGGAGACGTGGCCGGAGGAGACAGAGATCGCTGCAGATCACAGAAACACAACGAGGACACGTTAACACCGACATCATCCAACAGAACGACAGAACAGAACGACAGAACAACAGAACAACAGAACGACACAACGACAGAACAACAGAACAACAGAACAACAGAACAGAACGACAGAACAGAACGACAGAACAGAACGACAGAACAGAACAACAGAACAGAACAACAGAACAACAGAACAAAAGAACAGAACGACAGAACGACAGAACGACAGAACAACAGAACAACAGAACATCATCCAACAGAACAACAGAACAACAACAGAACAACAACAGAACAACAACAGAACAACAGAACAAAACAACAGAACAACACAACAACAGAACAACAGAACAACAACAGAACAACAGAACAGAACAACAGAACAACAACAGAACAACAGAACATCATCCAACAGAACAACAGAACAACAACAGAACAACAGAACAGAACAACAGAACAACAGAACATCATCCAACAGAACAACAGAACAACAGAACAACAGAACAGAAC